>NC_057795.1:611265375-611511824 GCF_018294505.1 Triticum aestivum | reverse complement strand
GAAACCTCAGCCCCACCTCCATGGCGTCCCCCACCGCACCAATTTCACAGCCGCCCTCCTCCCTAATGCCGGAGACGCTGTCAAATTGCCATCATGCACTGGGCCGTGTGCCTCTTACTCCGTGCTGCTGGTGCTGCCTCGACGACGGCCGCGTGAACCGTACCAGAGCCGATTCACCATTGCCATTGTTGACGGTGCCAGAGCGGCTCCAACTTCGGATCCGTCCAGAGTCCTAGCGCTGCTTCCGCGTAGCCGTCGACCGTCACGACATCTCTCTTTCCCTGCCGCCGGTCGCCACCACAACCGTGACGGCCTCACCGACTCGGCAGCTGGACCTGCCTACTTCACCATGCCGCCATATAGGTCGCACCCTCATTTCAAATTAATTTATTTAGGCGTCAGTTGTCTAAATTTTTATTCTGGGCCAATCGATTCCCGATGGGAAGCAACACCCCTCGAGGCGGCGGAGCTCCTAGGCTGTCGGTTGGCTGGTGTCTAACGTAAGGGTGCGGGGCCACAAGTTCGCCGTGGAAGCAGCGCTTAGATGGCTATCTTTTAGAGTTGCGTGGGTTGAAGGTACTGCCGCCGCTGGATCTGGATGACGGGGAGTCTTTGTGGATTGGCCCGGGGACAGCGCAACCACGGCAGTGCGGTGGGGCGGGGAGCGGGGTTTTGGCCGGGGCCATGGATGGCAGAGGCAGGCTGCTCTGCCATTGGTCGCTGGCTCTTCGGGGAAGATTCCAAACAGTGTCAGCCGGGAGGCACAAGACGGCCATCAAGCCATCCGGCGTAGATCGGACAGTACCAAAATAAAATAAAATTATGTGACGCCAATTTAGTCTTCAGTCAACAAACGTGTGACCACTCTCGTACCTTGCTGTTGATCTCTTAGTGTATTTCTTTAGATCAAAGAGATATGTCGTTCTTAACATTATGCGTTGTCTGCATCTTCAGACACACCGTCTTCCGACTCACCGCAGCTACTCCAACAAGGGAAGCATACACCAGAAGGGAGCTATAGTCCGCACTCAACAGTTCCCTGCATCGAATGCGCGTGCCCGACATGGACAACCACAACAACTGCAGGGCCATCGACAAGTCAGCACATGATGCTCACTCCTATGGATGGCATCCAGATAGGTTGTACCCTCATCTTACTTGTGTGCAACATTTATGGCTTTGTTATTCATCTAAGCATGGAAAATAGATCATCACATTTCACTGTATATTCATGCTGATCTCTTACGGGTCTTGTTCAGAAGTTCACGCTGTTCCATAGTTCAGCTTAGATACTTGTTCTTTAGGTAACGCTGTTCCATAGTTATCATCCATCAGCCAATGCTATCCCATAGGCCGATGATTATAGTATTATACCACTTCTAGTATTACCTATGTTGTTCTTTAATACTTTTGTGTGCCATCTAGTTAATCTCTAGTACAAATGATACATATTCTGTAGCTTTCATCTGTGTTCTCCCTTTAGTTTATGAGACCTGTTGCTGCTAGTTAACCCCAGTCCTACTATTTATGTCGTCTCCTACAGGCACTCATTACATAAATCTAACTACTAGTTATCTTCCATGCATGTCAGATATAATTGCACACACCGATATATCCACAAGAACCTCACGGAGCAATGTAAAGGCCAATAAACTTGATGTCAATGATACCCAATATGATGGAACATGTAAAGGCAGTTCTTCAGAAGACTTGAAGAAAGATGATGAATCCTCTTCACGCCACAAGGTCCTTGCTCTAACTTGGCCTGTGATATGGGTACGACATGCATATAATGTCCTGGAGTGTATCTACTCTGTTGCAATGCCATGTGTTTAGCATGCTGATCATGCATGTAAATATGTCATGCCTTCGTGTTTTTCAGTACCTATTCCATTCATGATAACATGTTTTCAAATTCAAGTCCTGTCATTCTACTCTATCGCAATGCCATCTGCTTAATTTGGGCATCATGCTTTTGAATATCTTATGCATTGTTATTCATCAGTATCTACTTCATCTGTCTGCCATACCATGTTTTTTTTACATTGAAGTGTTGTTCTGGTGCTCTGTTGCAATGCCATCTTATTTTCCCAATCATACACGTGTATGTTGCCTTAGTTATTTCTGTACGTATTCCGCTAGCATATAGTTTTACATTCAACTAGTGTTTTTTTGCTGTGTTGTCCTGTTGTATCCCTAGCTCTTACACCATACTCCCTCCGTCCGGATTTCATGTTGCCGAAATGGATAAAAAAGGATGTATCTAGAACTGAAATACGCCTAGACCCATCCATTTTTTCCAGATGGAGGGAATACATGTCAATATGTCATGCCTTTCTATTCTTCAGTACCTATTCCATCTCTCTGTTGTCGCATGTTTTATAATTAAAGCACCATTCTTCTATACAAGGCATGCAAGGGGAAGACGACTATGTTAGAATCTGAAGGGTTACAAATAAGGCCTTTGCAAAAGATCCAAACACCAGGAGATAATAAACCAACTCCAGTTTTTATAGATACTGCTCTAGCACAGAGAAACCCAACTCCTACTGATAATAAGCAGATTCCAGTGGCCAAAGAACTAGTCCGCTCCAGTCCAGCAAAAATATGTCAACTCAATTCTAAGAAGCGTGTGTGTATCCTTGCATCATGAAATTTTATAGCATGCTGATCATATTTTCTACATGTTTCTTACCCATCTCTCTTTTAGAAAATAAGCTTAACAAATAGAAGAATTTCTACAATGGTATCGTTTATGAGGAAAGAATCTTGCAGGAATTCTCTATGCTCCAATGTAGATGTAAGTACCTGTTGTATATCACTATATTTTTACATTAGCGTGTATTTTGTTAATCGGCGTGAATCCAACCTTTATCTAATCTAAATTTAGTTGTAGCAAAATGTATGATTAAAGGCCACAATGTTGACTTTTGTAAGGAAAACTGCATGGTAGTTTTGCATCCTGAGCTGCATGAGTGTACTATCTCATATCAGTGGGTTTGAATACTTTGGTTCTACAGTGGGTTTTTCAGTGTTTTTTTACTGTGTTGTCCTATCGTATCCCTAGCTCTTACATCATATTCCCTCCGTCCGGATTAAATGTCGTAGAAATGGATAAAACTGGATGTATCTAGAACTGAAATATGCCTAGACCCATCCATTTATTTCCGGATGGAGGGAATACATGTCAATATGTCATGCCTTTCTATTCTTCAGTACCTATTCCATCTCTGTTGTAGTATGTTTTATAACTGAATCACCATTCTTCTATATAAGGCATGCAAGGGGAAGACGGCTATGTTAGAATCTGAAGGGTTACAAACCAGGTCTTTGCAAAAGATCCAAATGCCAGCAGATAATAAACCAACTCCATTTTTCATAGATACTGCTCCAGCACAGAGAAACCCAGCTCCCACTGATAATAAGCAGATTCCAGTGGCCAAAGAACTAGTCCACTCCAGTCCACCAAAAGAATGTCAACTCCATTCTAAGAAGTGTGTGCGTATCCTCGCATCATGAAATTTTATAGCATTCTGATCATATTTTCTACATGTTTCTTACCCATATCTCTTTTAGAAAATAAGGTTAAACGATAGAAGACTTCCTCCATTGGGATCGTATTCGAGGAAAATATCTTGCGGGAATTCTCTATGCTCCAATGCTGATGTAAGTACCTGTTGTATATCACTATATTTTTACATCAACATGTATTTTGTTAATCGGCGTGAATCTAACCTTTATCTGATCTAAAATTAGTTGTAGTAAAATGTTAAAGGCACCAATGTTGATTTTTGTAAGGAAAACTGCCTGGTAGTTTTGCATACTGAGCTGCATGAATGTACTATCTCATATCACGCACATTACTGAATTGTAGTGCTTCTCTGGTTGCCCATTCATTCATTGTGTCAATGTTGCTTTCGTACTACCTTACCTGGCTGATGATAGTTGTGCCATATTGTGTTAATTTGGTGTAGGCTAGTTGCCCAAACGTTCGTTGTGTCAATGTTGCTTTCCTATTATCGGACTTGGACAATGATAGCAATGCTAGTGTGTTAATTTTGTGCAGGCTGCTGAAGATAAGAAGACAAACTCTGAAAACAGCAAGGCAACTCCATTGTTTCTTTCCAGTAAATCTAGGCCAGGTAATATGGCAATAACTCATGATTAATCTGTTTGGTTCCTGTCCTAATTTATGTTATGATGCAGTGGTCGAGACACTCTCCACTATCAATAATACAAGCCTGCCAAAATCGCCATCTGAATCTGTTCAGTATCCTCTGTCTCGAATGCAATGGAATAAACGTAAGTTTCTGAACCAATTAATGGTTGAAGCAATGATGGAAATGGTGGATGAATCAGAGGTGCAGAGTCGTGCGACACAACAACTGGTCAATGTTTTCAGAGACAGTGTAGCAAAGCAGCAAGAACTTGCCCACATGCTTATGGGCGTCATCTGTGCTGAGGTTGCAGATTGTGACGTTGTAGATGGTTAGGTTCTGCTCATTTATTTGCACTGGCATCAATCTTTGATTGCCCAGTGGATGTAATTTCCTATAATATATGCTGGATGTGCAACGTTATTCCCTGTATGCCGTACCTTTGCTTGATCGGTTTTGGTCCTGTGCATAATTGCTCGTCGTAACGGGCTCAAATTATCTAATTTGGCCTAAAGACATGTACAAACTTTAGTGGGCCCATTAAGTTAATGGGTCATTACTAGGCTGAAAGTTAATGGTCGGCCCTCTTACCACCAGGGTCGTTAACAAGCCGACATTGAAGCGGACAACAGGTGGCCCCAATTTATTTCACGGGCCGTTAACAGGCTGTTACTAAGTTTGGGCTACATATGGCCCAACTATACTTTAGGCCTTTAGCAGGCCGAAAGAGACAGCGGGATTGTACTGGACCATGAAGACCATGGGCCGCTAAGAGGCCAAAAGTCAGGTCGTATTGTAAATGGCCCAACTGTGTTGTGGGCCTTTAGTAGGCCGAAAGATAAACCGGGCTGGTATTGGACCATGAAGGGCATGGGTCGTTAAAAGGCTAAAACTAAGGTCCGACTACAAATGGCCCAACTCATTTATGGTCCGTTAATAGGCCGAAAGGCACACAGGGCCGGGAATTGTCCCAACACTTAAATGGGTCGCTAAAAGGCCAAAACTCAGGTCCGACTACAAATGGCCCAACTGATTTATGGGCCGTCAACAGGCTGAAAGTGATACCGGGCCAGAAATTGGCCCAACACTTAAATGGGCCGCTAAAAGGCCGAAACTCAGGTCCGACAACAAATGGCCTATCAGATTTATGGGCCGTCAACAGGCTGAAAGACAGACCGGACCGGAAATTAGCCCAACATTTAAATGGGTCGCTAAAAGGCCTAAAGATGTACATCATGAAAATTGGCCCATCCATTAAATGGGCCGTTAACAGGCCGAAATCTCATCGGGCCGATATTGAGCCTAAATATATAGCGGGCTGTTAACGGGCTCGAACTGACGATGGGCTGCAATGGTGTCAAATCTTTAACGGGCCGTTGACGGGCCGAATTGGCACATCTCATATGGGTCGTGGGCTTAAATGGACCTGACACAAGTAGGCCTTATATGGGCCGGCCTACTAATTTTTACTGGGCCGACCTTTTTCACCGGAATGGGCAACTGTTGGGCCATGCCACATGTCGACCTATCATAGGCGCCTCCTGTCCAATGAGTGGATGACATCTATCTCAACGGTGAGGCAACACGTGTTTCCTGCGGCCAATGATGATTTTACATGTGGAAAATCCCATTGGTCTGGGCTGTTAACGGGTTATCGGATTCAAAACTGGACCCAATAGCTTAATGGCGTTCCGTTATGGTGGATGCCACGTGTCGGTCACTGAGGGAGTTCCGGACTAGGGGGTGTCCGGATAGCCGAACTATCATCATCGGCCGGACTCCAAGACTATGAAGATACAAGATTGAAGACTTCGTCCCATGTCTGGATGGGACTTTCCTTGGCGTGGAAGGCAAGCTTGGCGATACGGATATGTAGATCTCCTACCATTGTAACCGACTCTGTGTAACCCTAGCCCTCTCCGGTGTCTATATAAACCGGATGGCCTTAGTCCGTAGGACGAACAACAATCATACCATAGGCTAGCTTCTAGGGTTTAGCCTCCTTGATCTCGTGGTAGATCTACTCTTGTAACCCACATCATCAATATTAATCAAGCAGGACGTAGGGTTTTACCTCCATCAAGAGGGCCCGAACCTGGGTAAAAACATCGTGTCCCTCGTCTCCTGTTACCATCCGCCTAGACGCACAGTTCGGGACCCCCTACCCGAGATCCGCCGGTTTTGACACCGACATTGGTGCTTTCATTGAGAGTTCCTCTGTGTCGTCACTGATAGGCTCGATGGCTTCTTCGATCATCAACGACGATGCAGTCCAGGGCGAGACTTTCCTCCCCGGACAGATCTTCGTATTCGGCGGCTTCGCACTGCGGGCCAATTCGCTTGGCCATCTGGAGCAGATCGAAAGCTACGCCCCTAGCCGTCAGGTCAGATTTGGAAGTTTGAACTTCACGGCTGACATCCGCGGGGACTTGATCCTCAACGGATTTGAGCCACAGCCGAGCATGCCGTACTGTCACGATGGGCATGATTTAGCTCTGCAACCGGACAGTACCCTGGAGGCCGCACTCGAACCTGCTCCGATCTTCGACTCGGAGCCGGCTGCGCAGACCAAGGATGGATGGCTAGACACCACCTCGGGGGTTGCAACCTCTACGGCGATAGAGACGAACACCGATCTGGTCCCCCATGAAGCTCGTGACTCCGAGGTGCCGGACTCCGGACCTCCCGCGCCCCCTCCAGTCGAATCCGATTGGGCGCCGATCACGGAGTTCACCGCGGTGGACATCTTTCAACACTCACCTTTTGGCGACATCTTGAGTTTGCTAAAGTACCTCTCGTTATCAGGAGAGGCCGGGCTGGACTGCGTCCAGGACGGTTGGGATGCGGACGACGAAGAAATTCAGAGCCCACCCACCACCCACTTGGTAGCCACTATCGACGATCTAACCGACATGCTAGATTACGACTCTGAGGACATCGACGGTATGGACGACGATGCCGGAGACGATCAAGAACCAGGCCCACCGGGCACTAGAAAGCCACCTCTTCATACGACATATACATGGTGGATATCCCAAAGGATGGGAACGGCGAAGGAATAGCGGAGGATGACCCCTCCAAGAAACAGCCCAAGCGCCGGCGTCAGCGGCGCCGCTCTACATCCCGCCAAAGCAAGAATGAGGATTCTGGCACCGGAAACAATAATACACCGGATAGCACCGAAGACAACCCACTCTAGCAAGATCCAGCACAAGAGGAGGGGGACGCCAGCCCTCATGAGAGAGCGGCCGAAGAAGAGGTAGAGGACTATATGCCTCCCTCCGGAGACGAGGCAAGCCTCGACGACGACGAATTCGTCGTGCCTGAGGATCCCGTCGAACAGGAGCGTTTCAAACGCAGGCTTATGGCCACGGCAAACAGCCTCAAGAAAAAGCAGCAGCAGCTTAGAGCTGATCAAGATCTGCTAGCCGACAGATGGACCGAAGTCCTCGCGGCCGAAGAGCATGAACTCGAACGCCCCTCCAAAAGCTACCCCAAACGTAAGCTGCTCCCCCGGTTAGAGGTGGAGGCATATGATCCCGCTTCACCAGGAGACAATACGGCCGATCGACCACCCCGTGGTCGCGACAGAGAGGCCTCAAGGCCCTTCACTAGACCCGTACCCCGGCATTGCTCTAAAAGCACAAGGCCACAGGGGAACACTCCGGACCTGCGAGACATATTGGAGGATAAGGCAAGACAATCAAGATCGATCTATGGATCACGTGGGCGCCCCACGATACGTGACGATCACCGCCACCCCGGACACAGTAAGTCCGGCCGGGCCGAACACAACAGACAATGCTCTTTTGAGCTCCATCGCGATATCGCCCAGTACAGAGGCGCCGCACACCCACTGTGCTTCACAGATGAGGTAATGGATCATCAAATCCCAGAAGGGTTTAAACCCGTCAATATTGAATCTTATGATGGCACAACAGACCCCGCGGTCTGGATCGAGGACTATCTCCTCCACATCCACATGGCCCGCGGAGACGATCTCCACGCCATCAAATATCTCCCACTCAAACTTAAAGGACCAGCCCGGCACTGGCTTAACAGCTTGCCAGCAGAGTCAATCGGGAGTTGGGAGGACCTGGAAGCCGCATTCCTCGATAACTTCCAAGGCACGTACGTGCGACCACCGGATGCAGATGACCTAAGCCACACAATTCAGCAGCCAGACGAATCGGCCAGACAATTCTGGACACGGTTCTTAACCAAGAAAAACCAAATCGTCGACTGTTCGGATGCCGAGGCCCTCGCGGCCTTCAAGCATAACATCCGCGACGAGTGGCTTGCCCAGCACCTGGGATAGGAAAAGCCGAAATCCATGGTAGCCCTTACATCACTCATGACCCGCTTCTGTGCGGATGAGGACAGCTGGCTAGCACGCAACAACAACCTCAACAAAAAATTTGGCAGTCCGGATATCAAGGACCATAGTGGCAGGTCGCGTCGCTACAAAAACAAACGCCGCATTAACAGCGATAACAGTGAGGATACGGCAGTCAATGCCGGATTCAAAGGCTCTAAACCCGGTCAACGGAAAAAGCCATTCAAAAGAACAGCTCAGGGTCCGTCCAATTTGAACCGAATTCTCGACCGCTTGTGCCAGATACATGGCACCCCTGAAAAGCCAGCTAACCACACCAATAGGGACTGTTGGGTGTTCAAGCAGGCAGGCAAGTTAATTGCTGAAAACAGCGACAAGGGGCTACATAGAGACGACGAGGAAGAGACCCGACCGCCGAACAATAGAGGACAGAAGGGTTTCCCCCCACAGGTGCGGACGGTGAACATGATATATGCCATGCACATACCCAAAAGGGAGCGGAAGCATGCACTCAGGGATGTATACGCGATGGAGCCAGTCGCCCCGAAGTTCAATCCATGGTCCTCTTGCCCGATCACCTTTGACCAAAGGGACCACCCCACCAGCATTCGCCATGGTGGGTTCGCCGCATTGGTTCTAGACCCAATCGTCGATGGATTTCATCTCACCAGAGTCCTGATGGACGGCGGTAGCAGCCTAAACCTGCTTTATCAGGACATGGTGTGCAAAATGGGAATAGACCCCTCAAGGATTAAACCTATCAAGACGACCTTTAAAGGCGTCATACCAGGTGTAGAAGCCAATTGTACAGGCTCAGTTACACTGGAAGTGGTCTTCGGATCTCCGGATAACTTCCGAAGCGAGGAGTTAATCTTCGACATAGTCCCGTTCTGCAACGGCTATCATGCCTTGCTCGAACGTACCGCGTTCGCAAAGTTCAACGCGGTGCCGCACTACGCATACCTCAAGCTCAAGATGCCAGACCCTAGAGGAGTCATCACGGTCAACGGAAACACTGAACGCTCCCTCCGAACGGAGGAACATACAGCGGCTCTCGCGGCAGAAGTACAAAGCAGCCTTTTAAGGCAATTCTCGAGTCCGGCTGCCAAGCGGCCGGACACAGCTAAGCGTTCCCGGAGTAACCTACAACACGACCACCTAGCACGTTCCGAGCACGCGTAGTAGTGCGGCCCCAACCCCAGCCCATGTAAAACATTACGACAGACCCTTCGCGTATTCCATTACGCTCTGAAGATACCATGGGCATGGGGCAAGGGGCTCGACCACGATAAGCCCAGACTGCGGCTCAACCGCACCAGGGGCTCTTAAGTGTGTCGTTTCTTTTTCTTTTATTTTTTTTACCTACAGGACTCCGTTCGTCAGAGGCCCTGTCCGGCAGCAGACATGCTGAACCCACGGTGCAACAGCCAGGGAAGGAGAAAGGCTACAACGAAAACCCAGGTGGTCTCCATCATAAGCATTAAATCTGTTTTATGCATTATTCCGTAGCCTACCCCTGGAGGGGGACATGTTAAACAGTCCCATCCCTTGCTTACCGCACCACTTGTATCGTCCTGCACTTACAGCAGTTTTTATTGAATAAAGCAATGCAGCACATTTTTGCTTCTAATTGCATTTCTTTCTTACACATATGTTCATCTATGACATGTTGCATCCATATGTTTTGGTACGGCTAAATACACCAGGGGCTTATGTTTCCCGCGTTATGGTATGATAAGTCCGAACACTTTCACAAGTGCGGCACCCCGAACTTATAGCATTATATGCATCGGCTCCGAATCATGTTCTTGGGTCAATAGTTGGGTTTGCCCGGCTCCATGTTTTGGTACCTTACGTTCCGTTTTATCGGCTAAGGTAGCACTGGGAGAACCACTGCGATTGCGCCCCAGTTGAGCTGGGTTAACGCCTCAGTGGAGAAAGCTAAAATTGACCATCATGATGAGGCGAGAGCTGGTCGCTGTTCGAGAGGTTCTTTGCAGGTCCCTATAGACTTATGCCGCTTCGAGCGAGGAGCCGGATTCTGTCCGGCCAAGGCGTGGATAGCGCCCCAAATTCGGCCTTCTGAAAACTAGGGGCTTCGCCGAAATTTAAAATTATAGAATTCTATGGCTAAGTGAGAGTGTTCAAGCATTATAAGTCCGGTTGCCTTGTTCGTTGTGTTGAGCGCCTCCCTAGATGGACTCAAAAATGGGAACAAGAGCGCTCGAGTTTATCCCGAACACCCCAGCACTCGTGGCATGGGGGCTGAAGCCGACGACTTGCCATCTCTCAGATTTGATAAACAGCCGCACAGAAGGTAATATTTTAAATTAACAAGCGTTGCTTAGCGCATATCAACCAAGTTTTCAGCGCACAGGATAACAAAATGCGAGTCTACTCAAATATTACATCTTTGGAGCACTCACCCGCAATAGTGCGGGCGCCCTTCAGCACACTCCTATAATACATCTCGGGCGTGCGATGCTCCTTGCCCTCTGGTGGGGGGTCCGTCACAAGCTTCTGGGCATCCATCTTGCCCCAGTGCACCTTTGCGCGGGCAAGGGCCCGACGCGCACCCTCGATACAGGTGGAGTGCTTGATAACTTGAACCCACGGGCACGCGTCCACCAGCCACCGCACCAGACCGAAGTAGCTCCCAGGCATAGCCTCCTTAGGCCACAGCTGAACTATGAGGCCCTTCATGGCCTGTTCGGTCGCCTTGTGCAGCTCGACCAGCTGCTTCAGCTGGTCGCTAAGGGGCACCGGATGTCCGGCCTCAGCATACTGAGACCAGAATACCTTCTCTGTTGTGCTCCCCTCCTCGGCCCAGTAGAATGCGGCAGCATCGGACACGCTGCGGGGAAGATCTACGAACGCTCCTGGAGAGCTCCGAATTCGGGTAAGCGACATGTAATTAACACTCACATGCTTACTTTGCATGAAAAATGCCTTACCTGCTGCTATTTTCTTCACCGCCTCTATCTCCTGGAGGGCCTTGTAGGCTTCGGCCTTAGCGGCTTTGGCACTCTCAAGAGCCGTTGCAAGCTCAGACTCTCGAGTCTTCGAGTCACGCTCTAGGATCTCATGTTTCCTCACGAGATCCTGGAGCTCTTGCTGTACCTCCGCCACCCGCACCTCCTATTTCTCTCGCTCGGTGCGCTCCACCGCCGCATTGTGTTCGGCCGCGGCCACCGCCTCCTTCAGGGTCGCCACCTCGTTAGGGGCCCCTGCAATACCCCAGTTATCCTTGTCATTTTTCTTGCAACCAAAATCCTTTTCTGTAAGGTACAATTTTCATAAGGTATTACTCACCTTCTTTTTCCTCGAGCTGCTTCTTGGCATGGCCGATCTCGTTCTCGGACCGCTCGAGGTTTTCCTTCAAAGTTTTGACCTCCGCAGTCAGTGCGGCAGAGGTCAGCAGCACAGCCTGCAATCCCATATTGACATATTTTCATGACTCCTGCGATTATCTTTCTAAAGATCCTCAGTCCGGCTTTTCTTTCCGAACACCGAACCGAGCATCAGGGGCTACTGTCTATGCGGTACCATTTTACATATATTAGAATTCTTACCTCAAAGCCTGTTAGAAGGCTGCTGCAGGCTTCAGTCAGCCCGCTCTTGGCGAGCTGAACCTTCTGAATCACCACACTCATAACAGTGCGGTGTCCCTCTTCGATGGAGGAGCCGTTGAGCGCCTCCAGCAAATTATCCGGCACCTCTAGTTGGACGGAGGTAGCCGGCGTCGTGGTCTTGCCCTTCTTCCGAAGGGGTCGCCCGCCGGACTCCGGAGCCACTATGGGTTCCGGGGCTGAGTCCGGTACAAAGTCCCGGAGGTTGTCCTGCGACACCTCAGGGGCCCTCTCCTCCTGGTGGGTCCCTTCCTGGGATCCCACCTCGGCATAGTCCGCATCATGGGGGGTGGAGACAGTCAGAAGAGAATCCATATCCGACGCCCTTAAGGACCCGCTCGACGAAGTGGGGAGATCATCCTTAGGCGGACTGCAGGGTTGTGTGCGGCATTAGAAAGACATAATGTGGCGGAAAACGAAAACCTTGAAGTTATTCGGGAGTCCGGATACTTACGGTCTCGCCAGAGGCTTGGCCCTTGGAGGCCAGTCCTCGTCATCGTCACTGGCATTGGCGAAACAGTCCGGGGGAAGAGTTTTTCCCCTCTTGGACCCTTCAGCCTCCCTTGTTGGGGAGGCCTTCCTTTTCTTCCCTCCCCCTGCTGGGGGAGAGGCTTTCTTCTTCTCCTCCTCGCCTTGGTGGGAGGAGTCGGCCTCGGATTCATTGTCCGATAGCACCTGAAAACGGGAACTCTTTTGAGTCCCCGTGGCCTTCTTCTTGGCCTTCTTCTCTGGCACCACGTGGGGTGCCGGAGCCAGCAGCCCCATTAGGCGGGCGTCAGCTGGGTCCTCTGGCAATGGGGCCGGACATATAGCCTATGCGGCCTTCTTCAGCCAGTCCTCTCAAAGGAAAGGGAGTTTAGATCCCGCATATAGTCAAACTATGAATAACAAGCATCCCGTAAAGGACAATATCACTTACCTCGTTAGCTGGACGCTGCGAGCTGAATCCGCAATCTTCGGTAGCGGATGCGGGAGCCTCGGCGCCCTTGAACAGCACCTTCCAGACCTCTTCGTACGTAGTGTCAAAGAGCCCATTCAAAGTCTGGTGCTGCACCGGATCGAACTCCCACATATTGAAGCCCCGTCGTTGGCATGGGAGAATCCGGCGGATGAGCATGACCTGGACTATGTTGACAAGCTTGAGCTTCTTGTCCACCAGCTTCTGGATACAGGCTTGGAGTCCGGTCAGCTCCTCCGAATTCCCCCAGATCCGGCTACTCTCTTTCCAGGAGGTGAGCCGTGTAGGGATGCCGGATCTGAATTCGGGGGCCGCTGCCCATTCGGGATCACGCGGCTCGGTGATGTAGAACCACCCCGATTGCCACCCCTTGATGGTTTCCACAAAGGTGCCCTCCAGCCATGTAACGTGGGACATCCTGCCCACCATGGCGCCTCCGCACTCCGCTTGGCTGCCCTTCACAACCTTCGGCTTGACACTGAAGGTCTTGAGCCACAAGCCGAAGTGGGGCTGGATGCAGAGGAAGGCCTCGCACACGACGATAAACGCCGAGATGTTGAGGATAAAATTCGGGGCCAGATCATGGAAATCTAGGCCGTAGTAGAACATGAGCCCCCGGACAAAGGGATGAAGTGGGAAGCCCAGTCCACGGAGGAAATGGGGAAGGAATACTACCCTCTCATGGGGCTTGGGGGTGGGGATGAGCTCTCCCTCTTCGGGGAGCCGATGCGCGATGTCGTTGGACAAGTATCCGGCGCTGCGCAGCCTCTGGATATGCCCCTCCGTGACGGAGGAGGCCATCCACTTGCCTCCCGCTCCGGACATATTTGGAGAAGGTTGAGGTGAGATGTGCGGGCTTGGGCGCTAGAGCTCGAGTTCGCAGAGATGGATAAGCCAAGGAGGAAGAA
Organism: Triticum aestivum; assembly: GCF_018294505.1. Taxonomy (NCBI): domain Eukaryota; kingdom Viridiplantae; phylum Streptophyta; class Magnoliopsida; order Poales; family Poaceae; genus Triticum; species Triticum aestivum. Next base: position 611,497,836 of record NC_057795.1, on the reverse strand, counting down.
GGCGCAGGTAAAAGGATTGGATCTTTATCCCCTTATATGGGCGGACGGAAACATGCGTCCCCACCGGCCTGATAAAACTCGCTTATCTCCCAAGCGCCGCAATCAATGGCGCGGTTGGGTTACCCACGTCCGTATTGATGGGAATCCTGGAATAAGGGGAACACGATCTCTGCTTCGACAAGACGTGCCAAGGAAACCGCCTCGCTAAATGCGTTGAGATGGAACAATAAAAACAATTCGAGGGCTTAGTAGTGGTGCGACGTTATGCCACAAAATACGTCAGCAGATTGAACTTGTGTAATATTATTCTCTCTACGGTTGTATGTGGAATTTATTTTGCAGAGCCGGACACTATCCTGGTGTTCACAATCTTCTATAAATTATTCGGAGGAGGAACCCGCCTTGCAATGCCGAAGACAACATGCGCGCCGGACTCGTCGTCATTGAAGCCGGGTTCAGGGGCTACTGAGGGAGTTCCGGACTAGGGGGTGTCCGGATAGCCGAACTATCATCATCGGCCGGACTCCAAGACTATGAAGATACAAGATTGAAGACTTCGTCCCGTGTCTGGATGGGACTTTCCTTGGCGTGGAAGGCCAGCTTGGCGATACGGATATGTAGATCTCCTACCATTGTAACCGACTCTGTGTAACCCTAGCCCTCTCCGGTGTCTATATAAACCGGATGGCCTTAGTCCGTAGGACGAACAACAATCATACCATAGGCTAGCTTCTAGGGTTTAGCCTCCTTGATCTCATGGTAGATCTACTCTTGTAACCCACATCATCAATATTAATCAAGCAGGACGTAGGGTTTTACCTCCATCAAGAGGGCCTGAACCTGGGTAAAAACATCGTGTCCCTCATCTCCTGTTACCATCCGCCTAGACGCACAGTTCGGGACCCCCTACCCGAGATCCGCCGGTTTTGACACCGACAGTCACCCTTGACGGAAGCACTTCTATGACGCGCGATTTATTGTCATGGAAGTGGACACTTCCATGATGATAATTTTGGTAATGTCATGAAACACTTCTACGACAGCACAAGTATGACTATCTTGATTCTATCATAAAATCGTCATGGATGACATGCATGACAAAAAATGTGACCTACTGTGACAAACACGTATCATCACGGAAGTGTATTTTTTTGTAGTGCTTACGCTTGTTATTGCCCCCTTGATTCGTCGGGTTATGCTGAGGGCCCTTAGCGTTGCCGTTCTTCTTTCCCTTCCCTATCTTCTCATCGTCAGACTCAGGATCCTTGGTACTATCAGAGTCGGCATACTTGACTAGAGCCGCCATCAGCTGGCCCATGTCATTACAATCGCGCTTGAGCCGCCCCAACTTCTGTTTTAGAGGCTCAAAACGGCAATTTTTCTCCAACATTAAGACTGCAGAGCCGGCGTCCATCTTATCAGATGAACGTATTATGGCCTTGACCCAACGCACCCAATGGGTCGTGGATTCACCCTCCTCTTGCTTGCAATTAGTCAAGTCCACAATCGACATGGGTACTTGCATGTATCTTTAAAGTTTTGAATAAACCGAGCCTTTAACTCCGCCCATGACCCGATGGAATTAGGTGGCAGCCCCTTTCAACCAAGTGTGGGCCGTTCCATCCAGCATCATGGTGAAGTACTTGGCCATTGCAGCGTCATTGACTTCCAGTAGGTCCATGGCCATCTCGTAGCTTTCGATCCATGCCCCGGGTTGTAAGTCGGCCGTGTAATTAGGCACCTTTCGTGGTCCCTTGAAATCCTTGGGCAAACTCTCATTACGCAGAGCCGGTACCAAACAAGGTACGCCCCTAGTCCTAGAGGTCACGCCTGCCTCAATTGAAGTCGTCGGACAAACCGGAAGGGGATGATAAGCTGCCTGATGAGCTGCCCGCTCAGCTTCGTGACGCAATATGTCCTGATCAACCAAATTAAGAGCTCCATCACAAGCCGGGTCATGCCCGCACGACTGGTCATGGCGCCGGGCGTTGCATGAAACAGCTGGTGAGTCCATGTGCCTGCTATAGCTCCAGCTTGGGCAAGGGGTGGAATGAATCATGTCTCTACTGTAAGAATACGCCTCCTGCTGTGCCAGAGCTGTCTGAAGAAGTTTTCTGACCCTTCGTGTTTCAACCGCCGTCAGAGAGTCGCCATCCACCGGGAGAGCCGCCAATCGTGCCGCTGCAGCGATCATGTTCTCCAAAGGGTTAGAATAATGACCCGGTGGTGTCGGTATATGGTGAGGTGGAGCAGCATTCAGACGAGGGGGTTCCATTACCCGCGGCTAAACCGGCGTCCCAGCTCCGGGTGCTGCATCCCGGTTTACCTCGAGCGGGTTACTGGTCCCTGCACCAGGCGTGCGTAAGAGGTTCCTAGGCTCATAAACCGTAGGCAGACGGGACAGAGCCTTCTGGTGCCTTCTCCTCATGATCTCATTTGATGCGTTCTGATCCATTGTAAGTTGAAAAGCCTCTGATTGAATCTGCTGGGCCCGAGCATCCAGAGCCACCCGCTCCGCGGTCATTATGACGTCTTCCACCGCTAGGTCTTCTTTGGCTTGCATTATGTCCTGCTTTAACTGCGCCACTTCCGTGTCATGTTGAACTTGATCCGCCAGATTGACCATGGCGGTTAACAGAGTTTTCATCTTATCCATTAAAGCCATCAGGACCTGAGCCGGCGGGCGCGCAAGACCTCCTGCCCTGGCTGCCGTCACCGCTGCTGACCCGGAAGTCATTGCTGCCGCAGCCGTAGAGTTCTGCCCGGGTTGCGTGCTGGCCATGAAGCTCCCGACTCTGCTCGGCGGCTCAAAGGGGTCTGGAATATTGTTGCCATCGGAACAACCCCCAAGCCCGCCATCTTGCAGTTGATATAACAAATCCGTCTCATCCGTGGATGACTCACCATCAGAGTAGATGGTCGTCTCACCGCCAGACATAGATCCTTCAGAAAATTCCCCTCCATGGATGCATCCCACGAAGGCACGCTGTCGGTGTCAAAACCGGCGGATCTCGGGTAGGGGGTCCCGAACTGTGCGTCTAGGCGGATGGTAACAGGAGACAAGGGACACGATGTTTTACCCAGGTTTAGGCCCTCTTGATGGAGGTAAAACCCTACATCTTGCTTGATTGATATTGATGATGTGGGTATTACAAGAGTAGATCTACCACGAGATCAAGGAGGCTAAACCGTAGAAGCTAGCCTATGGTATGATTGTTGTTATTGTTGTTGTCCTACGGACTAAAACCATCCGGTTTATATAGATACCGGAGAGAGCTAGGGTTACACAGAGTCGGTTACAATGGTAGGAGATCTACATATCTGTATCGCCAAGCTTGCCTTCCACGCCAAGGAAAGTCCCATCCGGACACAGGACGATGTCTTCAATCTTGTATCTTCATAGTCTTGGAGTCCGGCCGATGATGATAGTTCGGCTATCCGGACACCCCCTAATCCGGGACTCCCTCAGTAGCCCCCGAACCAGGCTTCAATGACGACGAGTCCGGTGCGTATATTGTCTTCGGCGTTGCAAGGCGGATTCTCCTTCAAATTCCACGTGCCTGCTGAATAGTGTCCGGCTTCCTTATAAATGTTGCGCTCCTTGGCTTCCACGTCCAATAATGGGCCTCTTCCACGTGTCGCAAGAATGCGAAAAGCTAGGGTATTTTTGCGTTTTACCCCCTAGCCGCGCGAATGAGCTGCCTATAAGAGAGGCGAGGATCTAGATCCAACTCACACCATCCTCCTTCTGCAAGTACTCATCAAAGCGCCTTTGACAGAAGTCCATTCCATCATGGATAGTCGACGCGGCTCCTCCTCTCGCGCTCCCAGCCCTCAACCAGGAGATTGGAGGAGATGTTCAGTTCCACACAGCGAACTAGTGATGCTCCAAACCGGGGGATATCTTCCCCCAGCCTTCATGGTTCCGGTTCGAGCCGGACTGGCCACCTACAGGGGTGGAAAGCAGGCGAAGAGCGCTCCCAATCCTTCCAAAGGAGAGCGGGTATGCTTCATCCCTTATCTAATAAGGGGACTCGGATTTCCCATACATCCGTTTCTCCGGGGCTCCTGGAGTTCTATGGACTCCAGCTTCACCACCTTACACCTCCCTCCATTCTGCACATCGCGGGTTTTGTGGCTCTTTGCGAGATGTTCTTGGGCATCGAGCCCCATTTTGCGCTATGGAAGAGATTGTTTTGCCTCGTACCCCGTTCTCACGAGGGGTCGATATATCAAGTGGGCGGAGCCAAAATATGGCGCATCGCCGGGACTGGATATCTATCCGGAACCCCGAAGAAGGCGTCCGAAGACTGGCCTTCGGAATGGTTTTATATGGAAGACTCCCCACTGCCGGCTCCAATTCGGATCAGCCTCCCGGAGTTCAGCAACGCTCCCTTGAAGAAACGCCTGAGTTGGCGCCCGCGGAGCCCTCAACGGGAAGATGATGGGAGCGTCCAATATCTGATGGGCCGGATTAGGTTACTGGCCCACTCCGGACTGGCCATGATTGGAGTCATGGCCACGTGCATTATGCGAGGGGTGCAGCCGCTCCAATATAGGGGCCACCCCATGTGGGATTTAAACGGGGAGGATGACGCCACCCGTCACGGCCGCAAGGGGCCGGGATCGACCGCCGATCTAGTGAAGATCCTGTCCGGCTTGTACAAGGGGGAGAAGGAGGACTTCCTCCGCATGAGTCCATTGAATGGATTCTCCATGAATAACCCTCGGGGCTGGGTAAGCGGACGTTTATCTTTCCGATCCATATTCCCAAAGTCAAGTGTCTCACTTTGTGATTTTGACGCAGGAGCTGCGCCGGGACGTGGAGGGCATACGAAGCCTGACCCCATAGCCCGAGTATCCGGGACGATACCTTGATCCGGCCTCCGAAGAGGATCCGGACATAAAGGTGGAGCTGATTGACGGGGTGTTCCACCAACTTAGCATGGACAATGCTGTAGTCGCCATTATGGCTGACTACCCCGGTTTATCTCCGGCTTCCCAGGTGACTACGACCGGAGTCCTGACACCATCACTTGATCCATGCTCATTTCTGACCATCGTATACCAATGGTGCATCGCAGGAGGCGCCCTTAAGGCGGGAAGCCGAACCCGCGGCGGCTGACCAACAAGGGTCAGTTCGGCCCAGCAGGCGGAAGAGGAGTGCGGCGCGAATTGAAACATCGCTGCAACGGTACGGCGCACTGCTGTTTTTAAGGGAAAGATTCCTAGGAGGTATATTAACGCTCATGATTTTTCCAGGAGAAAGAGCGCTCGCCAGATAGTGTCCGGAGAGGTTGCCAATCAAGCCTCCGCCAGCCATGCTCCAACGTGTGGTCCGGAAGGGGAGGCGAACACAAGGCATGATCCGGATGCTCCTCCAACAGAGGATGCCGACAGGCTGTCCGCCACCAGGTCTGAGGTGGAGAGCGCCATGAATCACAGGCACCGCCGGACGGTTCTTCGTGACGCGTGTTTCTCTTCGAAGGCACTGAATGCCTTTAATGCGGGAGACACGCACCTCCGTGCCGCTCGAGATGGTCTAACCAGAGCCACGGAGCAGTATGTGAAAGACATACGGGTGAGGAATTTTAATAGTTATATATGCCAGTAGCCCCCGAGACTTAAAATAGTTAGAATAACTTATTTAAGGATCATTTGTTTGTGCAGGATCTTACGGAGAAGAATACCTGTCTATCCCAGGAGCTTCAAGAGTGCAAGGCCCAACTTGAGGCCGCACTAGCTACCGCAGGAGGAGCCACAGAGACTCCCTCTGGTAATACGTACTTTGAAAAGATAAGTAGTTTATGAAGTGCGGCGTGTGCGTAAGTCTGACAATTGAATTGCAGAGGGTGCCGAACTGGAACCGGACAAGCAACATCTGCTACACCAGCTGAAGGCCGGAGAGAAGGTGCTTATGAGGGTGCAGCAGGAGAGGAACAAACTCCAAGATGCCAACACCCGGCTGGGCGAAGAACTAAAAGATGTTCGGGTCCAGCTGTCTGACTCCGTAAAGGAGAATCGGCGGCTTCGTCGCGGCATTTACAGTAAGTGCTTGAGCAAACTCTTTTGAAAAGAAGAGTTCGGCGAGGAAGTCGATTGACAGAAATGTGTCTGTAGGTGTGCTCACGGGTCATCCGGCGGAGGAAATGCCTGCTTCCACGGGTGACCTTCTTCCCGAGCTGCTGCAACTGCACGAATGTATTCGGCAGGCGATGAGCGGCGTCGTCCAGGCCTTGTGGCCGTCCGTCTCCCTACCCGAGGGTCTTGGAGGGCTTGCTGACAAGCTTCAGGGAGTACGGCAACGCTTCCGTCTGTGGAAGATATCGGCCTGCCGTCAAGGCGCCAGAGAGGCCTAGGCCATGGTGAAGACGCGGTACACGAAGGCTGATCCAAACCACATGGCCGAGGTCGGACCTGTGGGGCCCGATGGGAAGGAGATCCCTGTGAGCTTAATGTACGGCCAAGTAGAGTTGGCCGCGAAATATTCCCAACGGGACTGTAAACTAGACAGTCTGTTAGATGGGATTGAAGAGGAGTTCAATCAATCAATTTTACGATGTAATTTAAAATGACATGTAAAATGCCTTCTAGCCGGATTGTAGATCGTTTGTCTTTGCGGACCTTTTCGCTTCAACCTCGGGACCCAACAGTCCGGAGTGTGTCCGAATACCCTAGCGGTTATAAAAACCGGGGCATGCATGGAGACCAGGAGTAGGGGTCGTTAGTGCTTTATCAGACAAGTGCCCAACTAGTTATGTTATATTACATGGTTAGTAAGAAACATCTTCCAGGGAGAATAGTTCCGTTAAGGGTTCCTTTCCCTGGCAGGCATGCCCTAAGGTGCATGTCAGTACTGCGAAAAGAGCAGAAAAAGCATCTGGGGGCAGATAAGTTTAAATAAGTAATAAATCATCTTTCAAGTCACCGACCGAATATTCCCTTAAGAACACTAGCTTTCGGCTTCACCCAGTCTGAGGTACACATCCGGATGACCCGGCAGTAACAATCACAGAGGTGCTCCCTTTACCTCCTAGCCGAACAATCAGGAACGTAGGGGTAAGCACAGGAGCCAGGCAACCCAGCTTGGCCAAAACTTAAGTCATATCGATGCATATAATGGTGAATAAAAGGTACATGTGGAAGTATGACACATGTGTTGGGCATGAAGCCCGTATAAATAAGCTTCTGTTAAAGAAGCCCCCAGGTATAATGAGTGCGAGTAGCACCTCAAGTGTCTACGAACAATGCCAGATCAGCCTGTCAAAGGCTTTTTACTAAACAAAAACTGGAAAGGAGGAGGAGAACAAGAGACGGCGAAAATGTAAAAGGTGGACGGGGGAGCGAGACGAACTCTGAGTCCGGCGCTAGGCGTAGAATCTTCGGAGACGGGCTACGTTCCATGGGTTCGGCTTGAGTCAGTTGTCAGAGGCGTTACGCAGACGGTATGCTCCGCCGGTCAGGACTTGGTCGATGATAAAGGGACCTTCCCATTTGGGCTTAAGTTTGTCCTTTTTCTTGTCTGGCAGGCGTAGAACAAGTTCGCCAACATTGTAAGTTTTGGCCCGTACTTCTCTACTTTGATATCTTCGAGCCTGCTGCTGATAGAATGTGAAACGAGCTTTTGCCACGTCCCGCTCCTCCTCTAAGGCGTCCAAACTGTCCTGCCGATCCAACTCGGCTTCTATTTCTTCGTACATGCGCACGCGAGGTGAGTCATGAATTATATCGCAGGGCAGAACTGCCTCTGCGCCGTATACCATAAAAATTGTGTGAATCCGGTAGTGCGGTTCGGCGTGGTTCGCAGCCCCCAGAGTACGGAGTCGAGCTCCTCTACCCAGTGCGTGTTAGATTCCATGAGGAACCGCACTAGTCTGGGTTTGATGCCGCTCATGATTACACCGTTTGCCCGTTCGACTTGACCGTTAGTTTGGGGGTGATAGACTGAAGCGTAGTCGAGCTTGATGCCCATGTTTTTGCACCAGAGTTTAACCTCGTCGGCCGTGAAATTCATGCCGTTATTAGTGATGATGCTGTGGGGGACACCATAACGGTGTACTACCCCGGATATGAAGTCTATCACGGGTCTGGATTCGGCCGTTTTAACTGGCTTGGCCTCTATCCATTTGGTGAATTTGTCCACCATGACCAATAGGTATTTTTGCTTGTGGGTTCCCCCTTTAAGGGGTCCGACCATGTCAAGCCCCCAGACCGCGAACGGCCAGGTGATGGGTATAGTTTTGAGGGCGGTGGGTGGCATGTGGCTTTGATTAGCAAAGAGCTGGCAACCGACGCATCGTTGGACTAAGTCCTGAGCATCTGCCCGGGCAGTCGGCCAATAAAATCCTGTACGGAAGGCCTTGCCTACAAGGGCCCGGGCTGCGGCGTGGTGCCCGCCGAGTCCGGCGTGAATTTCAGCCAGGAGATTTCGCCCTTCCTCTTCGGAGATGCACCTTTGAAGGACTCCGGTTGTGCTTTTCTTATGAAGTTCTCCCTCATGGACCTTGTAGGCTTTAGATCGCCGAACTATGCGGCGGGCCTCATTTTGGTCTTCGGGAAGTTCCTGCCTAGTTAAGTAGGCTAGGAATGGTTCCGTCCACGGGGCGATTACTGCCACTATTTCGTGGGCTGAGGGTGTTATTTCATTGGCTGAGCCACCGACTGTGTCAGAATGTTCCGTGTTGGGTGGCGCGGTTGGTTCCGGGTTGCTATTTCCGGACTCCTCCTCCCATAGTACGGATGGCTTAAAGAGCCGCTCCAGGAAGATGTTTGGAGGGACGACGTCGCGTTTTGCACCGATGCGCGCCAACATGTCGGATGCCTGGTTATTATCCTGGGGTACATGGTGGAATTCGAGTCCTTCGAACCGACCTGACATTTTTAGGACGGCGTTACGATAGGCTGCCATTTTCGGATCCTTGGCGTCAAAATCTCCAGTTACTTGGGATATTGCGAGGTTTGAATCCCCGCGCACCTCTAGGCGTTGAATACCCATGGAGATTGCCATCCGGAGACCATGTAGAAGGGCCTCGTATTCGGCTGCATTGTTGGAGTCCGTGTACATTATCTGAAGTACGTATTGGACTGTGTCTCCGGTTGGGGACGTCAGTACGACGCCAGCCCCCAAGTCGGCCAACATTTTGGAGCCGTCAAAATGCATGATCCAATTGGAGTATGCGCCGTACTCTTTAGGGAGTTCGGCTTCGGTCCATTCGGCGATGAAGTCAGCCAAAACTTGCGACTTTATAGCTCGCCTTGGTTTGTAGGTTATGTCAAATGGTAAGAGCTCAATGGCCCATTTTGCAATCCTGCCCGTCGCGTCGCGGTTGTTTATAATGTCGTTGAGAGGGACTTCGGAGGCCACTGTTATCGAGCACTCTTGAAAGTAGTGTCGCACCTTCTGGGATGCCATGAACACCTCGTACGCTATCTTTAGATAGTGTGGATACCGGGACTTGCATGGAGTTAAGACAGTGGATACGTAGTACACTGGTTTTTGAAGAGGGAATTTGTGTCCTTCTGTTTCTCGTTCGATGACGAGCGCTGCGCTGACAACTTGATGGGTTGCCGCGTTATATAATAACATTGGTTCGCCTAGGTTGGGCGCGGCCAGGACCGGATTTGTTGCTAATATGGCCTTTATTTCTTCGAGTCCGGCCGTGGCAGCATCCGTCCACTCAAAGTGTTCGGTGCGCCGGAGGAGGCGATAAAGAGGCAATGCCTTTTCTCCCAAACGGGAGATGAAGCGGCTTAGAGCCGCCACGCATCCAGTCAGTTGTTGTATTTGTTTGAGGTCTTTTGGGATATCCAATTGTGACAGAGCTCGGATCTTGGCTGGGTTTGCTTCAATTCCTCTACCGGATACGATGAAGCCCAAGAGCTTTCCGGCTGGTACGCCGAAAACGCATTTTTCCGGGTTGAGCTTAATGTCATATGCTCGGAGGTTGTCGAATGTGAGCCTCAAATCGTCTACTAGAGTTTCGACGTGTTTGGTCTTAACGACCACATCGTCTATGTATGCCTCCACTGTTTTGCCGATCTGGGTAGCCAGACATGTCTGAATCATGCGCTGATATGTTGCGCCGGTGTTTTCAAGTCTGAAGGGCATTGTGTTGAAGCAGAATGGTCCATATGGAGTAATGAATGCCATTGCGGACTGGTATGTTTCCTCCATCTTGATTTGATGGTATCCGGAGTATGCGTCGAGGAAGCACAATGAATCGTGCCCCGCGGTAGCATCGATGATTTGGTCGATGTGGGGGAGGGGGAAAGGATCCTTTGGAAAGGCCTTATTAAGGTCTTTAAAATCCACACAAAGGCGCCAGGATTTGTCCTTTTTTGGTACCATTACTAGGTTCGCTAGCCAGTCCGGATGTTTTATATCTCTGATGAATCCGGCTTCTAATAGTTTGGCTAGCTCCTCTCCCATTGCCTGTCTTTTGGGTTCGGAAAATCGTCGAAGAGCCTGTTTGACTGGCTTGAATCCTTTTAGGATATTTAGGCTGTGCTCTGCCAGCCTGCGTGGGATTCCTGGCATATCTGAAGGGTGCCAGGCAAAAATGTCCCAATTTTCCCAAAGGAATTCTCGTAGTGCGGCTTCTACATCAGGGTTTAATTGTGCCCCAATGGAGGCCGTCTTTGTGGGGTCCATTGGATGGACCTGGAATTTGACTATGTCGTCTGCTGGTTTAAAAGATGTGGACTTAGATCTCTTATCGAGTATCACATCGTCCCTATTCACCATGGAGCGTAGTGCAGTGAGTTCTTCTGCCGCTAGGGCTTCGGATAGTGCCTCTAGGGCTAGTGCGGCTATCTTATTTTCGGCGCGGAGTGCTATGTCCGGATCACTGACCAGAGTGATGATTCCATTGGGCCCGGGCATTTTGAGCTTCATGTACCCGTAATGGGGTACGGCTTGGAAGATTGTGAATGCCTCTCGCCCTAATAGAGCGTGATATCCGCTGCTGAACGGGGCCACTTGGAACGTGACTTCCTCGGACCTGTGGTTGTCCAGCGAGTAGAACACCACATCTAGTGTGATTTTTCCTGTGCAGCGTACTTCCCGACTAGGGATTATTCCTCTAAAGGTTGTGCTGCTTCGCTCAATGCGGCTCCAGTCTATTTCCATTTTTTGGAGGGTTTCCTCGTAGATGAGGTTTAATCCGCTGCCGCCATCCATGAGTACCTTGGTAAGACGAAAGTCGTCCACTATTGGACTGAGGACCAATGCGGCTGGTGCTCGGGCTGTTCGGAATTTAGGTTCGTCGCTGGCATTGAAGGTGATAGCCGTGTCGCTCCATGGATTTGTTGTTGCTACTTGGTAGACTTCGGCGAGGCTGCGGATTGTTCGTTTCCGCATATTATTTGATGCAAAAGTCTCGAAGACTGTTAATACCGTATTGGTACTGTTGGGCTGGTTCTCCGGGGTTAAAAGCCCTTCGCCACTTTTGGCCACCTGCCGTAGTATCCAACATGCTCGAAGGCTATGTGTTGGAGTGGCGCCCTCTGTATTATGGATTTTGCAGGGTCCGCTAAGCCATCCCTCTAGTACGGTTCCATACCCTTTAGGGGGTTTTTGCTTTTTGGTTTTTGACCCAAGTGCTTGAGTATGGTGCACCCTTTTATTCCGGACTAAGGTTGTGTTCAGGGCCGGATTGTCCCAAAATCTGGTTTCGGTTTTCCAGGCACTCTCCATCGCACAGTATTTTTGTACTATGGTCGCTAGGTCGGCGAAGCGCGTGACCTCGCGACGACTTATGGCGTTCATGATTCCCTTGTCCGTGCAATTGTTGCAGAAAATAGAGATTGCGCTTTCCTCATGGCAGTCCTTTATCCTGTCCATAACCAAGAGAAATCTGGCCCAGTAATGATGTATTGTTTCATCGGGCTCTTGCCGTATTTGAGATAGATTGCTTGTGTTTGGGTGGGCGGGTGGAACTAAATTCGGAACCCCGCCCAATCTGAGGCTCAAAGGCCGAGGAGTTTCCGGATTTGGAAGTTTGGATTGTTGGAGGTCGTCCAACGAATCTAGTCTGTTGTCTGACTTCAGGTTCAGTACTTGATTGACGTTCATCCCTCCGCGGGAATCCGGCGTGGAGGGATCGGGAATCCGGACATAACTGGTTTTTAACGCAGAAGAAGAGTCGCCGCGTTGTTCTTCTACCACAGCAACGTGGTGGGTAGCCTGGGGAGAGTTAATTTCTCTCAGATCGGTTTTAAGCCCAATCCGATCGTAGTCTGTAGCGACTCCCAGGGCGGCGATGCGATCCAAGAGCTCGTTTACGGAAGAGAGCTCCATCGGATCCAGCTGCTCGGCAAATTCCGAGTTGATGCGAAGATCGCTTTTGATGACCCGAGAGGTCATCGTCGAAGCGGTGGCCGGATAGGCGGTCATAAGAAAACCACCTAGCCGGATAGCTTGACCGGCGGCCAAAGCTCCTTTGGCAATGGTACCGTCTTTAAATACGGGAAGAGGCATCCTTCCTGATTGCGACAGCACAGAGGAACTCTCAATGAAAGCACCAATGTCGGTGTCAAAACCGGCGGATCTCGGGTAGGGGGTCCCGAACTGTGCGTCTAGGCGGATGGTAACAGGAGACAAGGGACACGATGTTTTACCCAGGTTCGGGCCCTCTTGATGGAGGTAAAACCCTACGTCCTGCTTGATTGATATTGATGATGTGGGTATTACAAGAGTAGATCTACCACGAGATCAAGGAGGCTAAACCCTAGAAGCTAGCCTATGGTATGATTGTTGTTATTGTTGTTGTCCTACGGACTAAAACCATCCGGTTTATATAGATACCGGAGAGGGCTAGGGTTACACAGAGTCGGTTACAATGGTAGGAGATCTATATATCCGTATCGCCAAGCTTGCCTTCCACGCCAAGGAAAGTCCCATCCGGACACGGGACGAAGTCTTCAATCTTGTATCTTCATAGTCTTGGAGTCCGGCTGATGATGATAGTTCGGCTATCCGAACACCCCCTAATCCGGGACTCCCTCACATGCTTCACGGCGGGCTGAGCTCGGGCGGGTCTCGCACGCTGAGCCGTCTCGACGATGTCGGTGCAGATGTCCGGCTCAGGGCTCGGCTCGCCGATCTTGCCGATGAAGACGTGGATTCCGCCGAAGGGGACCCGGTACCCGTACTCAATTGAGCCGGCGTCGGAGCCCCAGCCTTCGTCGTCGATGTAGATCTTGCCGCGACGACTCTTGGTCATCCGGCCCACAACATATCCCTTGAGCCCTTCGAAGCTGCCCTTCAAGAACTCAAAACCACCGTGCGCTGGCCCCACGGTGGGCGCCAACTGTCGTGGAACCGTCACGGCAGATGTCCTAGCAAAAGGACTTAGTCATGGAGCCATCGCAACTAGGAAGCTTGAAGGGGTTAAAACGGGACAAGGACACGGGAGTTTATACTGGTTTGGCCCCTTGCGATGAAGGTAATGGCTTAATCCAGTTTGAGGTGGGATTGCTTATGTCTCGATTACCAGGGAGCGAATTCGCTTGACCTAGTTCTCGATCTGATGTTACTTGTCCTGAACCGCCGTCGGGTCGTGCCTTTATATACAGAGGTCGACGCCCAACGGCTCATAGAGTCTCGACCGGCTCATAAACAGTGTCCGGCTCGGTCTCTATCTATTCCTGCCTTACAATACAAGTCATATACATATGACGGTTTATCTCTACGGGCCTTAAGCCGCCTTTGGGCCTTGGGCCCTTAACTAAACCACCATCTTCAAGACATAGGTCTTGGGCTTCATATTACGAATCGCCATAGGTATAACCCGGCCCCTCCTGGGTGGGTCATACCTAATAGTTATATCCCCAACAAATTGGATCTGCAAGCATACATGTCTTTATCCAACTAACCTCTCCCTCCCCATTTTTTTTACCATGGGCCCTTGATTTCAAATGTGGGCCTCCACATCACCTTGTAAGTCTCATGTAAAAAAATCACATAGGTTTAGCATTACTCTTTCTTTTAGAAAGAAAATAAAAGGTCTAGCATTACTCTCATTCTGCTATACTCATGTTTTTTCTGGAAGATTTAGATCACTCGAAATGCAAAGTTTTTTTTCAATAAAGACCACCGAAACTCCCTCACCTTTGAGAACATTTTTTCTAACCTTAGCCTCTGATCTTATTGGAATAATTAGTTATTACTTTTCGGGGGGGAGGGGGGGGGGCTGCAAAGAAAGAACTATAAGGACGAAAATTTCATACGATAATTTCGAAATCACCTTTAAACCAACAAGACTATAGGTTACGAACAGACAGGGCGGTGACAAAAGACATACAATTTTGTGCATATGCAACGTAATCAGAATACCCGTTCGTCTTGTGACTCGGGGAGCACAAGGGATTAGGTTTCCTTGCCTTCCGTCAGTTGTGTTGCTGGTTTGCCTCGTCTCATGTGGTGTTAGGACCATAGAGGCGTGACGAATCCTGCTCCATTTGTAGGTGTTTTTAAGATTGATTAGTGTTTATGCCTACTTAGGAAGGCAAGTCGGTCGTGATTCATTGAAGATAGAATAAAGTTATCCACGCTTAGCCCCTGCCCCGGCGATACGTCTAGCGTCATTGGAGGACGTGTCTCCGACGGACCTCGTGAGATTCGATCGGTACTGGTTTTCGGTGGATTTGCTTGGATCCAATATGTGTTCGTGTGTTTACGGTTGAATTCTTCTGATCTATGCGTCTTTTCATTGGGTGTGGTTGCTGTTCTGGTCACTAGTTCTGCGGGGTCTTGGCACAATGACTTTTCAATTGTCTACAAAAAGGTTAGCCCGACTCCGACAAGAGAGGGCCGATGACAACGGCGCGCATTCAGCTCGTTGTAGTGCTTGCAGTTGTTGATATGTGGTCTAGGATCTGCATGTGTTCTTTATATCGCCATGACATGTTAGGGATGAAGTACATATAAAGAAGAAACTCTAATACAAGCTTGTGAAGCGAGAGGTGCAAATCAAGTGAGGTGGCCGGAGGAAGCCATAATGTGGGCACCGTGTACTTGATCAAGGGCAACTCCAACGCACGACCCAATGATCCGGCCGCGTTCATTTGGGGTAAACGGACACAAAAACGTGGTCCAACACGCGGGAGCAAATGGGTGAACGCCTGTTTTCGTCCACTTTTGACCTATTCCCGGCCCAATTTTGAGCCACGTTTGCGTCCAAACGGACAGGCGCGGACGAGCACGACGTGTGCCTGTGTCCTCCCCTGGCCCGCCCGTCGGGGACACATGTGCTCATTTTTCTCCCCCAACCGCCCCCAAAATCCCCCAAACCCTACCCTGCCATTGCCGCAGCCGCCATTTTCTCGGCCACCGCCCTGTCCAGCTCGACGCCCCTCCTCCCGGCCCCATCCCCACCACCTACTCTCCCGATCTCTGTCTCGGCTGCGTCGTTGTCCAGTCGGGCCGCCGGATTTGAGCGCATCTGGCCGCCTGATTTGTGCGCATCCAGCCGGCGGCGGCTGTGCCTAGCCATGGATTGGCTGGGCACCGGACCACACAACCCCGACAACACCTCTGCGCGGCATGTAGGCATGGACTCCGCCTCTAGCCGCTCGGATCTACCCTATCGGAACGGCGCCGGCAAAAAAACGCACGACCGTCATCCAGGCTCGGCGCTGCCCCAGCAGCTGTCGGATCACCGTTGCCGCTCATAAGGTGCGACGACTGCCCATGGCAAGTTGTTCGCCATGTTTCTACCACATCGGAACACCCGGAGTGGGTGTTCATCAAGTGCAAAAAAGATAGGGTATATGCTTGTTTTGTTTCGGTTGTGCTTCTGGATTTAACGTAATGTCAATAGCTCCCGGCTCATACGCAAATTTGCATGTAGGATGGATGCAAATTTTGGTATAGCGAAGAAGAAACATCAATCTATTGATTGGGCGAAATTTGATGGATGCTCGTGCACTCCTTACCAGAATAGAGGCTAGAGATGAGATTCGATGTGAAACAACGTCTACTTCTTTAGAATCAAACAAGAAAGAAGTATACAAGATCAAGAATCCGTGGATCAACAATGAAGGCATCGAGAAGATATTAATCCAACTTGTGGGTGCAGTTATGGAAGTTGGATTTATGTTAAAATGCCTAATTACTCTTGTTTTTTTGTCTTATTATTCTTGTTAAGAATTGGCGAATGCACTACCATGTATCAAAATGCCATTGATGAAATAAAAAAATGTGTTGGCAACAAAAACGTGTGCATACGGGCATCGAACGGACCCGATGCCGCCTCGCGTTGGGCGCACGACCGACGCATCCACAAATCCTGGTAGACATCGCCCCATTGTCATCCCTAAACAGACAAAATCCAGACAAAACAGACATCCCGTTTGTGATCGTGCGTTGGAGTTGGCCTAACAAACCAGATTAGGATTATGATTAACAAATCCAAGTGCGACAGAGAAGGAATCAGGAGCCGTTGAGATGGAAGGAAGGACGATCACGTGCGAACAACTTACTCCCTCCGGGGAGTACGTACGTAAGTCGTTCCGGCCGGGCCCATCGATCGATCGCGGGGCTGGGGCTGGGCTAGCGTGCAACGCCGGCCGGGACGCTAGTTAGTCAGGGCACTTTTGGATCCTCTAATCGTGACGGCGCTACCACGTGCACACCCATGTCCATGCGAGACTGATGGATCCATATCGATCAGCTAGCCAGCTCTGTCGTCGGCGGCCAGTGGGAGGGACGTCGAGGTCGCTCCATCACCTCGACGCGCGCGAGTCGTTTTACGGCGAGGTGAGGCACGCCGGCAGGCAACGTGACGGGCCCGGCCAAATGGTTCTCGGATTTGGACCTTTGATGTAACGGCGCGCGATCGTGAGATCGGTGGTTGGTGTACACGGTCTCAGGGCCACACCATGGTACGCCGGTGTCACGTAGATATTCGAGCGGTATGGCGAGCACATGAGCAGCGACGCGACGGCGTGCTGCTCGGCGGAGCGCTCGAGTGGAGTGCCCCGGCCGGCGACGCGTGCATATGCATGGCCCCAGCTAGCCGCTGTCGGCCGGCCTGCACGGCGGGGGTGCGCACGGGCGCGCGCTCTACGTACGTGCATGGAGCGCGTGGCTGTGTCTGGGTTGTCCATCGGCGGCGCACGAACGGAATTACACAGGCCGACCGGTGTGGTTCAGTTCACCCTCCGGCAGTCCGGCGTGTACGCGCTGGAAATCAAGTCCACGTGTGCACGATCGATACACACTCCAGCACTGGAACCTACCGCATGCTATAGGTAGGGACTAGGGAGATTGAGCTCAGTAAGGGAGTCATGGATGAAATGCCATTACCAGGAGCAGGAGTACGTACTCGCGGCGCCCGCCTCCTCCTGGATGAAACGGTGAACTGCCTGTTTCCGTAACAAGAAAAGAAGAGTACTGTATATTAGTTTTTTTTTTGCGGGTAGTACTGTATATTAGTTAAACACTAGGATGTTTAAAGAATAAAAGGTTAACAACTAGGAAAGGTGAAGTACGAGCACATCAATCGAGAGCTACAGGCCACAGCTGGCTGATTATCAGTACGTTGCGGCCAAAAGAGAGAGAGAACTGTTTATCAGTACGAGGGCACGAGAGTGAAGACGATTGCGATGTATTCCTTCGTTCCATAATATAAAAAGCGTTTAAATTACTAAAATAACGATTTAAACATTCTTATATTAATTTACGGAGGGAGTACTCTCTACGTATCAAAATATAAGACGTTTTTTTAGGCCAGCTTGTTTAGCTTAGGAAACGTCTTATATTTTAGTTAAGACGTAGTATATTCCCAAGTGTTATGTTTGCTACAGTAATTTTTCCGCTCATGGCTCCTGCCTTGCCTCGTGGCATCTCCAAGGCGGACCCGCAAACTGCTCACGTTCGTTCGAACCGAGCTGTCCGGACTACACAAGCCTCCAACGCGGGTCTGTATCAGTTCGCGGGGCGATCCGAACGTGTTTTCTCCTGTAAATTGGAGACAAAACTAGAGGAGGTTTGCGGGAGTCCGAACACCCGAAACGAAGGACTCTGACACCCCCGGCCCACCCAATCCCCCCTCCCGATCCCATTTTCTTGCCCTCCCCCCCTTCCCCCCTTGCTTTGCATCCGCACCCTCCACCTCCTCTGCCGTCGCCCTACGTCTCCGGCCGCCACAAAGGCATTGCCGAACGTTCGCAACTAGCACCGACGTGCTCGCTCGCCTTTACGATGGAGCTGTCCACCCTGGAGCCGTTTGTACCCAGGTACACTCCGCCCCTGTCGACGACCTCCATGGCGCAGACCATGCCCGACAGTTGTTCGGTCAAATGCCATTGACCTTATTTTCAAATGCTATGCCTTTTTAGGGTACGAAGGATGATGAGTTACTCAACCATGGAGGATGAGTTGTTGTGCGATGCGTGGTTAGCCGTATCTGCGGATTTCGTAGGCAGGAGCAGAGGGGAGGCCTTCTGGGAGCAAGTACATGAAATGTGTCATGCATGAAAGCACATTGCGCTCTATGACATGTACATCATTCAACCACGCAACGTGAGTCATCGTTGTATCGCTGGCATGCTATCCAAATCAACGTCACCAAGTTTTGCGTCGTGGTTCGTCAGCTCGAGGCAAGGTGGCCATTGGACGTGGCAGAGGACGAGATCGTAAGTTTTGCTTCCTCTTGTTCAACTTGTTGATTGATTTATTCACTCAATGTTAGTCTACACATTATATGTAGCCCGCATGCGCTGTTGTGATGTACCATAGGAAAGAGGGACGGCCATTTATGTGCACACACTGTTGGAGGAAGATGAAGGGGCAGTATGTGTGAGACGACATGATCCGTTCATGAAAACTTGTTGAACATTCAGTTAATCTCGTTGAACTTGAACCGTTGTTGTACAAGACTTATTTGCATGCTACATATGGATGATTTGTGCTATTTTCTATCCGAACTTTGATAAATATCGACCGGTTTACATGAATTTCGTCCGGTTTGTTTAAATGCGGGTTGAAACTTATGCAGCTACGATTGGATGACGTCCTCCCACATCCATGTCCACGGACCGGTCCCTTGCCCGCGGACGGATGCGGGAGAAAATTTGCGGGTTACCGTTGGAGATGCCCTTAATCCACTTTTATACTTGTCCATAGTGTAGTGCGTCATTATACCATTTAAAACTTCTTTCAATACGAATTTAATGATATAATTTTTGCTCTTGCCGCAGTCGCCCACGTTGGAATGTTGGGGATATCGCTTATCGGGAACTTATCGGCCGACCCATGATAAGAGGTAAATCGGTTAGTTTGTCGGCATATCGGCCGATTTAAGATCATATCAGCTGATTTATCGGCCGATTTATCTTATCGGTCAGACAGCGGTAAGTGATAAGTCAGCCAATTTATCGGAATATCGAAAGATATATTGAACAACACTTCAATTTATGATCAAACTTAAATCTCAAAAAATACGAACGCACTACATTATGAAATAAAGGGAGTATGATCAACAATGAAAGTTGGTGGTGTATCTCACTATCTCAATGACCAGGAGCACGCCCTTGGCATTTCCCCATAAATTAATCAGCAGTTACGCAGATGGAACTTTGTTGAGAAGCCTGAACCGAACCGAACCGAAGTCTCTGCGACGTGACATCTGAGGAATCTCAGTGGCCGGCGAAGATGATAGATAGGCTCAACCAGAACAAACTTTAGCCTCGGGTTAGGATCTCGCTTTCGTCTCTTACGAAGCCACTGAATCACTCGTCACCATAAAACAATTCGCGGTCGCATGCTTGTTTATCTCGATGTAGCGGTTGTCCCGGGCCCAAGGAATTCCCCGACGGCGAAAGCACATCCCCTCGCGACACTTTTATCTGATTTGTCATCCGGTGCATAAACTACTCCTTAACGACCAAATCATGTCCGCCAACGACAGGATTAGCACAGGATTAGCACATCCGGAGGCGAGCAAAGGGCCGCTCCGATCCAGATCGATCGTCTGTTGACACGATGGGTCGACCGCTATGTAGGCGTTGGGTTGTTGCACGCACCGGCAGATTGTTCCATGGGTTGTCAGTCGGCCACTGTGCGACGTTCTCCTTCCCTGTGCTGTGATAAATAGACACGGCGAGGGCCAGCCTTGGCACATACGGCGACAAGCAGATGAGCAGTGCGCGTCAGAGCAACCAAGGCACGGCCAACAGCGACAGGGTGCCGGCGTGCCGCTCACCGACGCCTTTGAGCTCATCTTGTGATGCACTCATCAAAACCGTGCGACCGGTGACCGCGAGCCGCGTGATCCGGTCACGGTCAGATCGCATCCGCCCCTCGCCAACCATACCCTGCTTGACAAGGCGCGGGCACGTACTGGACGGAACGAAATTTCTGCAGAGGCAGTCAATATTCGTGCGTTACAATCCCGACGGTTCGGTGCTGCTGGGGTTACAGTCTGCTCTGTCCGACTTGATGAACTTCAGCCACTTCCAGTTGGCATAGGACGCCGCTTCGTCCTCAAACGGGACGGTGTCGTCGTCCCCGTCGTGGGGCGCCTCGCCGGACCGAGGCGTCGCCGGAATTTGCTCCCGGTATCCTCGCGCCATCTCCTCCGCCTCGGCGAACACCTTCTGCAGAAAACAAAGGCAATGAAAATATGTGACTACCTTCAATGCCGGCTAAACACATATACCCCCTTCGTTCCTAAATATTTGTCTTTCTAGAGATTTCAACAAATGACTACATACGGAGCAAAATGAGTGAATCTACACTCTAAAATATGTCTCTATACATCCGTATGTGATAGTCTATTTGGAATCTCTAAAAAGACAAATATTTAGGAACGGAGGGAGTAGTATGTAAAACTGAAGAGCCAAAGAGGCAGTGGTCTTACCTCTTTGTTGGAGAGAAACAGTCCAGGCTCGCTCTCAAGGTCCCTAATACTGCACAGAGCCGAAACGCGTGAGCTCTCAGTGTTGCATACACATGGTTTTTAGTTTTTGCAAGTTTTTTTCGCGTACCTAAGAGCAATTCTGTCTGGCGTCGTCGATTTGATCACAAGCGCTTTCACTCTCTCGCCCACCCTGAGCGCGTCACTGACGGATCTCAGCTGACCGTGTGTTATCTTTGATACATGCAGCAAACCACTGCAGAAGCATCACAAGCTGTAGATTAAACATCCGAAATGTTCCCACCTCTAGATTGTTCACAAGCTTGCCATGTGGTAGAATGATGTCTATATATGGTTCAATGAGACTGGATGGGGTCCAAACTTTATTCGGGCATGCAACAATACAAGATGGATAATACTACCTAGGGTCCGAATTATAAGATGTTTCCAATATGGACTACATAAGGACTGAAACAAGTGAACAAACACATTAAAAAGCGTCTATATACATCCAATTCAGAAAAAAGTTACTCCTCCGATCCATATTAATTGTCACTGCTTTAGTAGTACAAAGTTGTACTAAAGCAATGGCAATTAATATGGATCAGAGTGAGTAGAACATCTTGGAACAGAGGGAGTGCCTTTTGAAAGGAAAGATGCATACTCCCAATGCTTGAAGTTATATGATCTATTATAAATGGAAGCGAAGCATGACATGTAAATACTTGGAAGTATACATGCTCCAAAGGAACAAGACAAGTCCTTCGCTTGAGCACAGCGCAATCACTCATAATCTAAGCCAGGAGATTGATAAAAGAAGAGATACCTCATTATCTGGCGAATTATCATAATTTCCAGTGGAACTCATCAGTGTGAAGGCTAGTCAGTAAATCTCATGTTTCACTAAAATTAACAATCACTCTTTTGTTCAGGTAATCCAGTTAAGAATGTCAAAAGGAGCAAGACTGACAATTATACTTATATAATCTAGTCAAGACTTAGCGTCATCAATGTTGCCAAGATTTAAAACATATTGTGGCAACAGCCACCTTCTAAATTATTTGGTAAACCTATTTTTCGTTTGTCATAAAATAGGAGTAAGCCATACTAAAACATATGCACGACTATAAGAGAATATGGCCAAAAATGAAATTATCAGCAGCTACTAATGAAATGATGGAACTGGAAGGTATGCTCCTTCAACTTTCAAGTGTAAAATGAACTTTGGCAGAAAAGAAGAAATGCCATATTTAGTATGTATTCCCTCCGTTCCAAAATAGCTGTCATGGTTTTAGTTCAGTTTAGTGATATTACCTTCTGTTAGTCTCCCCAATCCTTATTTGTGCACCATATGGGAACAACTTGCGGACTGTCCCTTCCAAGAGAGCCCCTTCTTTAAGGTATAACATTGCCTAAAAGAAGTACCGAAGATCAAAATTAATCAGAAGAACTCAAGGGTACTCATTGTTCTCTCATACAAGTCAAAATCTGACCAATGTTCTGCAGAATTCAATTGATATCGATACTTCAAGTGTATTTATCACGAGTTGTAGACTGTAGCGAAAGCTATTTAAATACATTTCTTGCACTGTGTCTTTAGGCAATTCAATAAGTTAGATGGACCAAGATTCTCTACTATGAAGAGCCACAGTAAAAACACATGATATCCTTGTAAACAATATGTTAGTGAATGCTACAGGTAAGGACAACAGACTGAACAGAGGCCCATGTAAACATGCAGTTAACTTACCCAAGCCTCTTTTTCACTAATTATTAATTCGTTAGTCCTTTCGTCAATCTTTGTAATACAGACATGTATCTGTCGACCAACCTGTGCACAAGAAACAATATAATTCACAAGTCACAACCACTTTATTGACAATAACTTGACAAAACTAGATAAAAGGGATCATGCGTCTTACATTGTTCTTTAGATCTGTAAAATTTCTTGCTCTAGTCATCATCTGAGGCTTAGGTAGGAATGCCCGGAGCCCCTAAATGATGGCATCATGGATGTGAGTTTTAGCTACAAAATTTGAAAGTGAACTGTAATGTAATCCATTGAACTCGTATGAGTAATCCGCACCTCAATTCTTGACAACAAGCCTCCAGCATTCCACTCAGAAATTTTAACCTTGATAGGCACATTTAGCTGCTTTATCTGGACATCAGTATGTACAGAAATTTTCATATATAAAACATTCAGAATGAAAATAATAGCTATTGAACTCAAAACTTCATAGGTCACAGTCATGTCCAATCATCAATTGTCATTGAAAAAACATGACGAAAACAAGGGTTTTCCATCCTACAATTTTTTCCATTGCACTGCTCTGCATCCAAGATTTGAAACATCAATTTTACAATACAATAGGCTAAATGACGGATTCATGTACGTTGTTATTAGTTGGAAGAGTACAAGGTTTCATGATCATAATACCAATCATTTCTCCATGTACTTAAGCATGAAATCACTCTACGTTCTTAACAAAAACATGAGATACTCTGTTTTGGGCTGCAACGCTGATTTTGACTCATGCCATGCTAAGAACCATCAAGACAAAATTGTGTATTAACCTAGGAGCAAGCTATGATAGTACATAATTGCCTACTAACCCACAAGCCAGATGTATATCACACTGCATTAATAGCTAGAGCTTTTAGATAGGCCAGCCAGTATATGAAAAATATACTTAGTACAAGCAAGACGGCACTCATGACTCAGGGGTTGCAGATCTACTCCTGATACCAATCATACACACTACATTAGTAGTGATGTTTGAAGTATCTGTACTGCATTATGTTCAGACAAACTATATCTGTATCTGGTACTGAACTACTGACAGTGAGCATCAAAACATACATTGAACGATCAGTTCATCAAATTCCAACAACAATAATAGAGAGGAGAGTCATAGAGGACCTGCCTCACTCTGTGCCACGCGACGCGCCGGAACAGCCTGCGCGCAGACAGCAACGGCCGCCCGCCAAGTGTTCGGCCGAGGACCTCGGCGAACACCACCGTGCCAACGCCCACCACCGGCGCACATTTCTCCTTCCCGGTCCTCCCAAACTTCACAATCCCGCCCCCGCCGGCCGCGACGCCGACCCTGCCTTCCGCGGCGAACTCCCTCGCGCCGCCCGACGCGACGTCGCACGCCAGGTAAGCGAACTCCTCCGGGGACGCCGGCGCCGCCTCCTTGGTCAGCAACAGCGCCGGCTCGCCTCCGGCGCCGACGTCTACGTCGAGCGCCCGCGCGTCGCCCCCGACGACGACGCCGACGACCAGGTCCCCGGGCATGGGGTCGTAGTAGATGACCCCGCGCCCGGCCGACACAGCCCCGTCCTCCGAGGCGTGCTTCTCCTTCCCGGCGGCGGCGGCTTCGGACGTGCCCTCGCTGGCGTCGGCGCCCTTCACCTGGAAGAAGTTGAGGTAGGGCGCGAGCGCCTCGGCCGTGGACGGCGCCGGGGCGGCCTCCGGCTCGGGCTCGTCCTCCTCCGGCGCGGAGGGGGACGGGAAGGGCTTGTCGAGCAGGTGGAGCTCCTCGCCTCCCCCTCCGCCACCCCCGCCCTCGACCACATCGGAGGAGGAGGAGGGTGAGGAGCGGAGCGGCGAGGGAGTTCGCCCGCTGAGTAGGACGGGGATGCGGGAATGGAGGCGGTGGCTCGCCGCAGGCGCTCCGTGCTTGGGTCGGCGGGCACGCGGGGAGACCGACGCGGCGGGGAGGAGGGAGAGGAGCGAGGGCGGCGGCATGGCGAGGCGAGCTCGCGGGGAGCGAGCGGCGTGGCGGTCAGCGGCTGTGCTGCTCCAGCTCTATCTCCTCGCGCCGATAATTTTTTTTGGAAATTTCTCATCGGCAGCAACCTCATCCTCCATTCCCGCTATTCTGGTGAACCAATCGGCCCGGCCCATCAGCGAAGACGTAGACCAGCCCAGGCTTCCGCCTGGCCCAGTAAAGTCGAGCGCCACTGACATGCGGGACCTAGGTCGAGCCGTCTGGGTCTGACCGACGCGAGCCCGAATCGACAGTCGCAGTCGGATCAGAGAGCGGCGGAAGGAAGGGGAGCGAGCGAGCAGAAGCAAAGGAGGCGGAGGGGGAGATGGGGTTCATGCTGCGGGTGAGGCTGGCCTCCTTCTTCGCGGGCGCGGCCGCCGCGGCGGCCGGCGGCAGCTACTTCCTCTACAAGGACTACAAGCTCGCCCACGACTCCACGGCCCTCAAGGTACGGGCCGCGCGCGCCCCTCCCCGCCTCAGATCTCGGACGCTGCACCGCCCCAAACGCATCCGCCCGCGGTTCCGCGCCCCTCGTCTAGGCAGTAGGACGGGGGGAATGGGGAAACCCCCCCTCCTCGATGCGTCGTCCTCTGTGAAGGATGGATCGCACTTCGCACTGCTGATTTCCTGACGCGGGTCGAGGAAACTACTTCTTTGTTTGTTTGTAGATCATGTATTCATGTTGCTGTTGGCATCATTGGTCTGCCCTGAAAATTTACGCCAGCATCGATCTTGGATAGGCACCAGGAGAACGTATCCAGGTCCGTCCGAAAATACTTGTCATCAAAATGGACAAAAAAGGGATGTATCTAGAACTAAAATACATCTAGATACATCCCTTCTATTCATTTTGATCGATGACAAGTATTTCCGGACGGAGGGAGTATATACTTTGGGATGCCTGTGGTGCCACGTTTTGTTTGATTACAACTTGTGTTCTGTCTGCCTGCCTACAAATCAGCATGTCTAGTTTCTGCAAGCCGTGATTGGTAGCCAGAAATGCCGTTTTGAGTCTGACCTCTATGGCTCACAGTTCCAGTACCACTTCGTGGATGTCTTGGCGTACCAAGCTAATGGTCTGTTTGTCAGTTCAGTAATTTGTCATAGCTTGCTCTGATCATAGGGGTAATCGTGGGGTACAATGATTTGAGTAGGATCCACGGTACAATGTTGCATCGATACATACTCGCCGTACTTTGTTCATAGTTTCAGGCAAGCAATTGGATATGGGGCTGCCTAGGATAGAGTCAATATCTTTTGGGGTACAATGATTTAAGTGATGTGCTGTCTTGTCTAAATGCATGTGACTGGTTTGCTGCAACTTGACCTCCGGATGATGGATCGATGGATATGTAGTGTTCTATAATTATCTCATACCACACACTGAAATGCCTATTTGCTTGGTAAGTGATAACATTGTGTCTGCAGTCCCTTGGCACATTACAAGATGATCATGTCTTAACAACATAGAATGGAAGCGATCATGAATTTGGAGATGCATCTAGTGTTAACAGCATAACATTTATTATTGTTGAATTTTACTCACTTTTTTGCTGTGCATTGGTATTTGTTGATGCAGCATATCTCAGGACCGTTTCAGTTTCATAGGCACAACCAGTCTTCAAAGTTCCAACATATATTTGCACAAACATATATGTTTTTTTTCCAGAGTAAACTTAAGTATAGACTATATAACATTTTGGACATTATATTACATATATCATAACTCTTGAAGCTGGCCTGTTCAGCTCATCAACAACAACGTTGGTGGTTTTGCCTACCTTCCAGTAAGAAATCAAATTATGCTAACTTCATCAGAATGATGGAACAATAGATATCATGACATTGAATTTGAGAAGAACACTAGGTTAATTCATCATGCCTGATATACCATGGTCATTGGTATGCACTGGTGGGATTGTTCAGTAGTTCATGTAAATGTGCAGAATTTCATAGATGAAAGGCTGAAATTTGTCGAGGTAGATGCGATAAAGACACATGCTCGTATAGTTATCCCATAAGAAGTTGCTTGAAATGTGGGGATGGGTGTCTTATGCTAATTTTGAGCGGTTGTAACTAACCTTAGTTGAGGATGTTTTTCTTCTCTGAGGTAAAGCTTAGTTGTGGATGTTTTTCATAAGTGAAGTTGTCTTTCACATGTCATGGGCGTTTAAGCAGCGCAATCATTGGTCTGAGCTTCAAGATTGAGGTTTCCATACATGTGATGTTTGTTAATCATGCTCCCTCTGCATTTGCACTATACACTTGCATGATTCTGGTTGGGTTGTAGTCTTGTAGATAAGCATCTGATCTCTAAATCACGACTTTTCCAGGTGAAAGGTCTCCACGACCATGTGGACGCCCGTTACAAGGCTCTCGACAAGCGACTTGCAGCTCTGGAAGCCCAGAAAAGCACCGACTCCTCTCCGGCTGTGGACGCGCCATCGGGCTAGTCGTCCGTCTGTGGACGCGCCATTGGGCTAGTCGTCCGTCTGTCCATCACGAGGCTTGACAAGTGGATGATTCAAAGTTTGTTTACTTTTAACATGCGCGCGCTATCTGCTTCTCCTTTGAAGGCAAGGGGCCTGTGACTGACAGCGAAATAATCTAGCCAATGGTTTTTATTTTGTTGTTTGGGCAAGAAGAATCTTGTTTTTTGTTGCATGATGATGGGATACATCAGATCTTTGCACACCATTTCACACTTGCTGTTTGTTTTACTAGCAATGTAGTACTCCCTCCGTCTGGAATTACTTGTCACGAAAATGAATGGAAATGGATGTATCTAGAACTAAAATATGTCTAGATACATCCATTTCTGGGACAAGTATTTCCGGACGGAGGGAGTAGATGGTTTATGATGCCTGTTTTTCGCTGGTTTGATAGTCTCTGCTGATGAAGGGAAAATTAGCGCTGGTTGGTCCATGCTTGCACGTTTTATTGTGGAGAAGAAAAAGAAAAGTCCAGCTGATAAGCGTTGGTAGTATCTGCAAAGGGATCCGATCCAGCTCAACATCACCTTGTCCACTCGCCACGGCGACCCCGTTGCGTGTGGCCATGCCTCTTGCCGACCTCTGTCTGTTTCCTAATTCCCTTTTATAATTTCTTTCAAATTGCTTGCTTATTGGCTCGGAACGGTTCAGGCCTGTGATGATGATCAGAAGAAGTAATCGGGAGAAGCGGTTTGATTATTGGCATTAGGCAACGGCTGCTTTCATCTTGATCTTGGACTGTTCTAATTAGTTAATCATATCGAGATGACTTAACTATAGCCATTATCAGCTATCGTTATTGGTTGCCCACCATCTGCTGGTGCAGAAGAAGATGATCATTAACTGGTTGAAGCATTGTTTCCACCACTATTTCTTCCATGTATGAAAAATTCAAGCTAATAGTCAGCGCAACAGCATAGTATACATACACAAAAATGACCCTCAACCATGCCAAGAGGCCGGTTAGTCATCCCCTGAATATGAAAATAAACATGCGTCGCGCACTCGCTTCCTGCACGATTTCATCCCGTACCAAAGCCCAGGTACACGTAGTAGTATTTTCCTTCGAGTTTAATCATCAGGTTGGAGGGATATGCCCGGGACATGTCGCCGAATCATTGAGGATCTCTTTGTGATTTTCCTTTTATTGGAACTCATTGGAAATCACAACTAATTCACATGATTGGGCCAAATCCAGCACACTACTGCTGTAGAATAATGTGCTTAGGCAGTTAGGTTAGTTACGGCTGATTGAGGTGGATTATGGCAATCCAGTTTTCTGTCAATTGTTCTGTTTAGCTAACCAGATCACTGTCTCACGACTTCTTTTTCATAACAAATTATTATAAAATAAGTTTACTATATTGCACTACAGTTCAGCAACTGCAAAACTGAGCCTTTCATGTACTCTTTTTTTCTTTAAATTACGCCGCGTTTCTGCATCGCACGACACGTGGGCATGAAAAAAAAAATTGACGACAAATATTACAGAAATACCCAGCAACAAAGTGTTCCTTCCTGAATGAAATGCACATGGCGGCAAAAAAAAAATGCTGGAAAAATACTCAAAACCAGTTCGTGGAAGAAAAATAAAATAAACGATGTCGTTATTGAGATAAGATAATGATGATACGGTTAGGAGCAAGGCAAAACAGTTTAAGAAAGAGACGGCGGGCGACGAGCCGAACGGGTCGCCGGCACTCCTCGCTGTCTTAACCATCCATCCATCCATCCGTCCGTCATCGCCGCCGACGATGCGGCAGTCAATTGCCCCACGAACACTTCCGCCACAGATACGGCTGTCGTCGGGGCGCCCCGCTTCA
Organism: Triticum aestivum; assembly: GCF_018294505.1. Taxonomy (NCBI): domain Eukaryota; kingdom Viridiplantae; phylum Streptophyta; class Magnoliopsida; order Poales; family Poaceae; genus Triticum; species Triticum aestivum. Next base: position 611,468,884 of record NC_057795.1, on the reverse strand, counting down.
AAACCCAGATGACCCCGCGGACAAGTCACGACGAGCCCGCACAGAACGGCAATGGCGTCCTCCTCCTCCCCGGCGGCTCCGTTGCTCCCACCTTGTCAAGATGAGCAGGATAAGGAGGACGCAGGTGCTCGGAGCGACGGCGGGAGTCAGCGGGAGCAGGTACTGGTTCTTGGCGATTTGAGCTTGGGAATTACTAGCTTGTGGTAGATTGCTGATGAAATCGGTGGCTTCTTGCTTGCTTGTGCTTCGAAGGGGGTGATGCGGAGCTGGGCGGAGGCGGCGCTGCTGTGCTGCGGCGCGGACTGCGGCGACGCGGAGCGGCTGTGGCGCAGGGTGGTGCTGCGCAAGTGGCTCAACGTCGGCGCCGGGTCCGGCGACTCCGACTTCAGCGCCGACGAGTTCGAGGCCGAGGCCGAGACCGACGACGAGGAGCCCGGCCACCAAGGTCCGCCCATCTCCTCTCTTCGGTGATCCATTCCCCCATTTCCTGCGCACGAGCCGCTCTGCTTCGATCCCTTTGGAGGGGGATTTTTTGTGCTTACAGAAATGCAGACCACCACATTGCGAATTTGCAACGCCGATAGCCTCACAATGGATGATTGGCGAGCCTTCCCAGCTCAATTGTTCATTGCTCGCTTTCTCGTCTGAGTTCATGATTCATGAGCGTCCCCAGTTCAGTTCCGTACGGGTATTTTTTTTTTTTTTACAACCGGGCTCACACCCCTTTCCATTAATTTTTGCAATCAACGGAAATACATCAGTCTGAGATTCCAACATTTTTGCTCAAAGTACCAGAATGATAACTCGAACTAAATGGGACTAACCCGAAGGCTACAACTAACTGCAAAAGCATAATGAGCCTGAAAGGGGGAGGAGCGAGCTGGTGCATCATCAGGAAACCCACCGCGTGATGATCCTCGAGCGGACCATCTGCCATGGGGCAAAAACCTGATGACACAGGCAAGCCAAAACCCAACTAAGGATAACCTATTTTTTCCAGAGAAGCAACTACCAGTATGTCTCCACGCCTAGCCAGATAAGACCAAGAGACAGAAGTCCAGCGGGCATCAAACCCCAGTGGATGATATTACCAAACAAGGGAACTCAAAGCATCGAACTCCAGCTAACCAATCTGGATTCCATCCCTGTCGCCCAACCGGAGCCTGTCTCGAGGAAAGGGCCTGTCCGCCAGCACAGCAGCCGCGTGCGCCAATCTCTTCACGCCATCCTGAAGCTTCACCTTGTCTTCTGCCTTGAGCAAACCTGCCCAATATAACATAAACGAGCAGGCAGTGAAAACAGCCTCGAGGGGAGTACGAGCTACATAATTGTCAAAGGTAACTTTATTGCGGAGACCCCAAATCCCCCAACAGATAGCAGCAATGATCATCATATAAAATTGATCCCCTCCTGGGAAAAACCTATAAAACCATGCAAAGCTTTGCCAAAGAGATCGGGGGCAACAAGAAACCCCTACAGTCATCCCCAGCGTGCCCCAAACTGTGCGGGCGAGTGGGCAGGTAAAAAATAGGTGGTTTGCGGTCTCTATGTCTGTGCAAAAAGAACATATAGGATTCCCAGGCCATTTTCGGGTGCGCATATTGTCTCTTGTTAGCACCGCATTCTGGAATAACTGCCATAGAAAGATTTTGATCTTCAATGGAACTGGGGCTTTCCAAATCCACTTATAATTAGGACCAGCCAGGTTTCTTTCCAACCAACCATACATTGACTTTGTCGTAAATTTCCCTTTACTGTTTAAAGCCCATGAAACATTATCTGGGTCATTATTCAATGGGAGTTTTTTCACCTCATCAACCATCCAAGTCCATTGCTCTCCCAACACACCTGACACTCGTCGTCTAAAATCTAGAGTATAGCCCTTCTTCACCCAGGACTCAAGGGTACTCTCCTGATCATGGCAGATGTTAAACAGATCAGGGAATCGATCTTTCAGAACGGTATTTTCTGTCCATGGATCATGCCAGACCCTAGCCAGGTTACCACTATTGATGATGATTTTCCTACCAGCCATATATGAGTCTTTGACCTTCATGATAGCTTTCCAGCAAGGGGAATCAGATACACGACTCCGCACATTGGCTACTGTTTTGTTATTAAAGTATCTAGCTTTGACTATACGCTGCCACAAGCCATCGCTAGTTTCAAGTTTCCACCACCACTTGACAAGCAAAGCTACATTCTGCTTATGAAGATCTTTAACACCCAACCCTCCAATCTTCTTAGATCGACAAACTCTCGCCCATTTAACCATATGATAACCATGTTTCTTGTTCTTCCTCCTCCAGAAGAATCGTCTACGGTGTTTATCCATCTTTTCAATAAAGGTTTTATTGAAAAGAAACATTGACATGAGGTATGATGGAATCCCATCAAGGCTGGAGCTTAGCAAAGTAAGTCTAGCCCCTGAAGATGCCGCATATGCCACCCAGGCATCCAGCTTTTTAATCAGTTTACCATCAAGTATGGCCACGAGTGCCGTGCGGGTCATCTCCCTGGTCGATGGCGACCTCCACCGTGATGTCCGGCTGCTAATCCACTTTCTGCAGACCACCGGTTTCGTTTGGCATATTGCCACACTCGACATTTTTAACCAGGAGAAAAGTTTGGTCGAGGAGTTCGAGGATTCCAAATTCCTGATGCCTTTTTGTTTCGTCTCAAAGCCTGCTTGATTGAGCCAAAAGGGTTAGCAAAAAGTTTGGCTGCTTTTGAACACCGCCTTTTCGAGGCTGCCTTTTTTTTATGCAGAAAGGGGAAAAGAGCAAAGAATGGCTGTTAATTTGTTTTGTGCCTTGTAAATCCATGGCGCTTTATATGCGTAGATTTATTGAGCTTAAATCTGCAGATTGATATCGATGATCATACGTGTTCTGACCGCTATGTTTGCTCCATCTGTGCAGAGAAGTGCTGTTGCTGGGAACACAAACTGTTTGATGAGGAGAGGAGATCGCGTGGACTTGGTGCGGGCACGATTGGTAATTTAATTGTTGTCTCATTTGTTGGAGAAGAATGTATGGACAAAACAGTTGTTGGCAGTTCGATTTTCTTCTATATATTTTCCCCATAAGAGGAATTGGGTCCTACCTTATATCCATGCCAGCAACTAGGCATTGTGTAGTAGTGATAAAAATATCAAAAAATGTGGATAGTGCTTTTCCACTTTCTATGAATCAATATTTCAAAGCAACATTTTTTTAATGATAAAGAACAGACGGTCTGACTTTACATAAAGCCATTTTTTTCAAAGAAATATATGCATGATAATTTAGAAGCACCTGGATGCCTTTTAATATGCGTTTCGACTTGCTATGAAGCCCGTTTTGTTACATTAAACGACCGTCTGGTAAGCCATTCGTTGACGCGCTGCCTTACATACTGACACGAACATATGTTTGACCTTGGTTGACAATTGCTTTATATGCTGATGCAAGCTGTAATTTGTAGGTAATCAAGTGAAGGCTGTGCCTGACAGACTTAAAAGGTGCAATTCAGAGACACTTCGCGCTCAGTATATCGATGTCGCTGAACTCAGGTATAGCTAGTCTTATATATTGCTCCCCTCTTATATTTGGCCTTTTTGACAGTATTTTCATAACATCCTGTGTGGTTACTGAAATAAAATGCTCAATACGCCTGGTTTCTGTCACACAAAACATTTCAGAAGATTTAATACTAACTAATTGAACCTAGCTGCAACTAGGCTAATAAATGCTACTATGGTTGTGTGTTGCTTCCAACCTTCGAGGTTTTACATGCAGGATTTTCGTAGGGACATGGAATGTTGGAGGCAGAGTTCCACCTACTGACTTAGACATTCAAGAATGGCTGGCGATGGAGGAGCCAGCTGATATTTATGTTCTCGGGTAAATCACTGCTAACAAACTTTCAATTGCACGAATCTTCAGTTCTTATTTTGGAAGAAGATATGTGGCACAGATTCACACAAAATAAGCTGTCACAATCTGACATAGGCATAGCAGTTGCAATCTTGGGAAAACTTAAAAAGCTGTTTCTGGATCATCCACTTAAAACATACTCCCTCTGTAACTTAATATAAGATTTTTTTGACACTGTCATAGTGTCTGACAGTGTCAGAAAACGTCTTATATTAAGTTACGGAGGGAGTATCTGAAATTTATTTGGCTATTGGCTGGTATCTAATCAGTTTTTCACCCGTGTCACACCTTAGCTTACTATTTGGCTAAGATGTGATTTGTTGTGCACTACTGCCATTATTTTAGATGAAAGGCCCATGGCCTGCTTTTATTAAAGCCACAGTTCAAGCGGCACCAAACATTCCCTTAGTTTATATTTACCATGAAATTTATGACAATCTTTCAGATTTCAAGAAATTGTCCCACTAAATGCTGGGAATATATTCGGTGCTGAAGATGACCATCCAGTTGTAGTATGGGAACATATCATTCGTGAAACTTTGAATAAGATATGTCCATATAAACCAAAGCATAAATGTGTCAGTGATCCTCCTTCACCATCAAAGTTCAATCCATCAGATTATCTTGTGATGGAAGATGATTTTCTTAGTGAGGCCGACAATGGAAGTGAGGGGGAACTTCATCCATTGATTGGACAAGACATTAATCCAGTTACTAATGATAGTGGCGTTTGTAAAACATATGAATACTCCACCTCTGCTTCCAGTGAAAGAGTTCACGAAGGCGAAGACTTCAGCAAGATGCTTCCAGTAAATACTTCTCATCACTCCCACAACTCAAGTCATACGCTTTTTAGATCTAATCTGAAAGAACCGAGCAACCAAGCCGGTCACTTGGAAAGGCCTGGAATGATTTGGCCTGAACAACAATTGGATATGCAGGTTCATCTTCTTCAGGACAGCACATCAGTTACTTCAGTGAAGACTCTAACAGCTTCTGCGTCTTTCAAATCGAGACATGAGAATTCTAATGGTTTTCCAGAAGATAATCTGGACCATGATGTTAGTATCGATAATAGAGTCGTTGAAAGAAAAAATTCAAATTTCGTACGGATAATAAGCAAGCAAATGGTGGGAATATATCTTTCGGTGTGGGTTCAGAGAGGCCTTAGGAGGCACATTCAGAATTTGAGAGTATCAACTGTAGGTGTAGGCGCGATGGGTTACATCGGTAACAAGGCAAGTGCCAAACTTGATCTTATTTTCTCTCATCATTCATTTTGCATTCATTTGTACTTCATGCCTAAGTTTTCATTTCATTGCCTTGCCTTGTCATCTCATATCAGTTCTTATTAGATTCAGCATGGATACACTTGTTGGATACTATCTGATCTACAAAATCATCTGATGACATTTGTTTCTGCAATGTTCCAGGGATCAATATCAGTCAGCATGTCTATATATCAGACACCCTTTTGTTTTGTATGTTGCCACCTGACATCTGGTGAAAAGGATGGAAATCTAACAAAGAGAAATGCAGATGTTGAAGAAATCCTTCGAAGAACGGTATTTAACCCAGTTCATAGAGTCAGCATGCCTAAGGGAATACATGACCATGAGTAAGTCGGCAAACTTGTGTCGCCTGAATCTTTGCTATCCTCCAATGCAATCATTTTCTCAATTGCTTACATATGCAGCCATTTCATAAATTTCAGAAAGATTATATGGTTTGGGGATCTCAACTACCGAATCAACCTATCATATGAAAGAACACATGAACTTATCTCCAGAAAGGAATGGGATTTATTGTTTGACAATGATCAGGTAATTTAATGGTTCGGTACATAAATTACTACCTGTAGTATTTCCAGCTCACGCTTTTGCTGTGACAGCTAAAGTGGGAACTGATGAAAGGGCGTACATTTGACGGTTGGATCGAAGGGGTGATTAGCTTCCCCCCAACATATAAATACGAATTTAATTCAGATAAGTATGCGGGCGACGAGCCAATATCTGCGAGAAGAAGACCTGCATGGTATGCTACCTGCCTAATTAAGCTCCTGCCTTTTTGTTTCGCACATTTAATCTGATAAGAGCCATCATAGCTCATGTTTGGGCATTAGAACCCAGGATAAATAAATGTTGCATACTTCTGTAGGTGCGACCGGATTCTTTCATACGGAAAGGGCATCAGGTTGGATTCTTACAGAAGGGTGGAGCTTAATCTTTCGGATCACCGCCCGGTGTCCGCTGTCTACATGGCCGAGGTTGAAGTTTTATGCCACAGAAAGTTTCAGAAGGCTGTAACATTCACCAATGTAGAGGTTGAGGATCATCTGTTATTGGAGAGATGAAACACTTGTTGAATGAAGAACCATGGACTGTGAGAGAACATGAAGTTCTTAGCTCATAGGCGCAATGGCCGAAGGGAAATGCCGGTAATTTCAGACAAGTTACCAGAATGTAAAGAAGCAGATAGGGCTGGCAGTTTGATGCATACTAGGGATTGGGTTGTGAGTGTGTGTTTCCGACCAAATTGGTCGTCCCGTAAATGAAAAGAAGAATAAAAGGTAGCCCGACTCCTCAGAAGAGGATGAATTGTTCATATCTAACAGGATCTGCAGAGAAATGAGTGATGTTCTTCCCCTTTTCTTATCGAGGTACTGTTCTTGCTTCTTTTTAATGTTTGATGATGATTAACCACTCAAGATAAAAGCTGGAGCTGCTAAGTACAAACATGTAAACAAAAAAGCAAGTACACTTGAAAATGTTGCCAACAATGGTGCTAGGGCTACTGCGAGAGCAAGCATGGCAGTTTGCACATGGAGACTTGGTTGAGATGGCATCGCCCCAAATGCCGGACTGCGAAGAGTAAACGCAAGCGAGTGATCGGTCGTCGTCTCTGCCGGTGGACACCATGAGCAGCTTAAATGGTCCGGAGTGGCAGCCGGCGTGCACCTGACCCTGGTCGCCGGCAGCGCAGAGCACCGCCCCATTGATGCAGCCTCTGTTCAAGGAAAGGTTCGGTGGAAGAGCCACGCAGCGCCGTTCGCCGGTGACGAGGTCGCACACAACGAACTCTTCCTGCAGCATGTCTTTGAGGAGGGCGCGGCCGTGGCGGTACCCGAGGAAATAGATGTCGTAGCGGCGGTCGCCGAGGCCGTAGCGTCCAAGGCAGAAGCACTCCGTACGGGTGCGGCCTGGAGGGTCCAGGTTGTTGGGGGGTGAAGACGACCTCGTGGTCGCTGCACACGAAGGCGCCGAGGAGGCGGTGGTGGGCGTGAAAGCGGCGGAGGAACTGGGGGTCGGTGGCGACGCGCTGCCACCGCTTGCAGACGGCGGACGCGCGCGGGAGGGAGGATGGATGCGGCGGGAGATGGAGGAGGATCTCCCATAGAACATCGTCGATTTCCGGCAGGGACGCAGGCGCCTCCGGCGAGCTCCCGCGGCGGCTTCGGCTGCGGATCGTTCCGACTCCGGCCTCGCTCGCGTGGGTTTGGGGATGGAGGCGCGGGCTGCGTCGGCGGGCCACTCCGTTGCTCTGCTCGCCCGCGTCGGTCTGGGAACTGAGGCGCGTGCTGCGGCGGCGGCCGGCCATTCCGGCGTTCTTTTCGGCGCCGCCAAGAGGACACACGTGGACGTAGACGTGGTGGAGCAGGCTTTTGCTTCGCCTGAGGTTAAATTTTGTTCTTGCCACTCTAGATTTTACCAATTTTCCTCTTGTCAGTCTAAATTTTGACATTTCACTTTTGCCATTCTTTGTTTTTGACAATTATCACAATTGCCATTTTGTGGCAAAAACAAAATAATTTTATTTCATTTTTGCCACTCTTAGCTTTTGATAATTATCACAATTACCACTCTGAAAATTTTGTTTTTGCCACGGGAATGACAATTGTGATAATTGTCAAAAACTAAGAGTGGCAAAAGCGAAATGTCAAAATCTAGAGTGGCATAAATTTTTTTGGCAAAATCTAGAATGGCAAAAACAAAATTTTCCCGGAAAAGAATCCTATACAACCGGGTCGTACCGAACCGATCGTGAGACCCACTCCCGCGTGCGCCAACTGGCCGTCCGAATCTCAACGCATCGTTCCTCGCCCGACCTCTGCCCACCTCGTTTCCCATGTTTCATGCCCGTCCTTTCAGCTTCTAAGGGCGTGTTTGGTTGACCCAACCAGGCCCGCGCGAGAAGGGAACGGCCTATTTGGTTGCCTGCTTTTACTACTGGGCCTGCATCGCACGTTTTTTAAAGCACCTTTGGGCTTGGCTCGCTGGCGGGAGCTCCTATACGGCGCTGCAGGCGCCCGTTTGCGCTCCTGGCGCCTGCAGCGTCCCGTGCTGGGCCGGCCCACGAAACGTGCGGTCGTGAAACGCAAAAAGCTCGCCAAAAACGCAAAAATATATTGCTCACTACAGGTTTCGAACTCAACACATCAACTTCACGAACCGGTGCCGCTAGCGAGATGGGATACTTACCATTTGTGATTTGTACCAGAGGTAAATATCTAATAACAAGGGAGCAATGCTATTTTATTGCACAGAACCATTCATCTATTGTACGACTTAATTGTTTTGAATTATTTGGTAAAAAGATCGCGATTTTGAAAAAAGTTCTTCATATTGGAAGAAAAGTTCACAGACCTGAAAAACGCTTATTGATTTTTCAAAAAAGTTCATCGACTTCTGGTAGAAAGGTTCATCGAATTTGTAAAAATGTTCACAGATTTTGAACAGAGAAAATAATGGAATTTGAAAACTGTTCATCGAATTCGAGAAAGGTTCATCTATTTTGATAAAAAGTTCAGCGATTTGAAAAAGGTTCATCGAATTTGAAAGAACCTTAATCAATTTTCAAAAAAGTTCATCGAATTGGAAAAAAATCATAAAACTTGAAAAAAGTTCATCTAATTTGAAAAAAGTTCACAACTTTGAAAAAATTTCATAGATTTTGAAAAAAGTTCACAACTTTGAAAAAAGTCCATCGATTTTTAAAAAAGTTCATCAATTTTGAAAAAAAAGTTCATCAATTTTGAATTTTTTGATCAAATATGAAAAATAGTTCACTAATTTTGAAAAACGTTCGTCGATTTTGAAGACAGTTCATCAATTTAGAAAAAAAAGTTCATAAAAAATGAAAACAAAAGTTCATCAATTGGAAAAAAGATCATCAAATTTGAAAATAAGTTCACAAATTTTAAAAAGTACGTCCATTTTACAAAAGGAAGTACGCCAACCAGGAAGAATGAAAAAGAAAAAAGGAAAAGAAGAAGAAGAAGAAGAAAAGAGGAAAGGAGCAAAAGAAGGAAAGATAAGCTTAGTCACGATGAACCTTGGTGGCTGGGTGGTCTATGCACTGTAGTTTAAATCAGGAGATCGCTAGTTCGAGTCGCAGTATACATATGCACCATTTTTTCGTTTTGAAGAAACAGAAATAGAAAGTTGATGGGCCGGCCCAGCTCGCAGCGCTGCAGGCCCCGTTAGCAAAATGAGCTATAACTGGCGCCTGCAGCGCCAAATAGGAAACACCCTCGCTGGCAACGCAGAAATCAGCAGTTTTTCTCGAGCCAGGCCGAGCGAAAGCGCAACGAGCGGCCCCCTGGAGAAACAGGAGGGATGCGAGTTGTTTACCTAGTGTGTTCTTCAACCTCTATTAAGCTCCTCCCTTATCTCTTCTCTTCCATGCCCCTCTGATCTACACAGCTCGCAGCGCTGCAGGCGCCCGTTAGCAAAATGAGCTATAACTGGCGCCTGCAGCGCCAAATAGGAAATGCCCTCGCTGGCAACGCAGGAATCGGCAGTTTCTCTCGAGCCAGGCCGAGCGAAAGCGCAGCGAGCGGCCCCCTGAGAAACAGGAGGGATGGGAGTTGTTTACCTATGTGTTCTTCAACCTCCATTAAGCTCCTCCCTAATCTCTTCTCTTCCATGCCCCTCTGATCTACACAACGGTGCTTCAGTTCGAGGTAAGCTCTACATGAAAAAGATGCACCTCGATGCTACGGTTCCATTCAGGCGATCGGTTCGTAGTTTCGTCGGCCGTAAGTTCTTAATCTTGTGTTCCCGTTTGAAGCTGTTCTTCACGAATTTTGTCAGATTCGTCACGCACGATCGATCATTTGAGTTTTCCTTTGACCAGCAACCTAATCTCGCAGTTCCTCACAACATTCGTGTTGTAAGTTTTTGGTTTCGACGATCGTAGCTTCATCTCTCTTTGAGCAGCAGTTTACTGCACTGACAATCCTGACGTGCTTGTGCTGCTGCTGCGGCTAGTGGTGCTGCAGCGGCGCGGCCTCGACGAGGAGCGCCGCGCAGCAGGCGGCGACGGCGAGCAGAGCCGCCGCTGGCGCAGACGGTTTGGTCCCCGCCCCATTTGTCTCTCTCGCCGGCGTTGTGCTCCGCTCCGGGATGGCAGGCGGCCGGTGACCCTCCTTCGACCTCCCTTCTTGACCGCCTCAGTCACCAGCGCGAATCAAGACGGCCGCGACCCAGGGCGTAGCTGTGGGAGCAAGCTGGAGGGAGCAGCGACCAATTGAGAGAGGCCGGCCCTGGTTTGCTTGCTCAGCTCGCAGCCAAGTCAGTGCTGCTTGCTATTGCTAGTCGACGGTGTCGCTCACCGTGCCGCCGACGGGGTCGCTCGTCGACGACTCGATGCTCGTCATGTCAGACATGGCGCCACAACCACTATCCACCGCAGTCGCCATGGTCCGGCGCACACTGCATTTCTTCTCCTCGTCCCTCTGCTAGCTCTTAATCATGTGTGCTAAGTGCAAGTGCTAACTCTTAATCACATCCCATGTGGGCAACCAAACACCGTGTTCATGTGCCACTTGGACTAATGCAGGCAACCAAATAGAGTGCACTTGGGTATTATCTAATGCAGCGATCCTCGATGCAGGCAACCAAACAACTTGCAGATGACGTATTTGGAGCTGTTTTTGCTCACCCAGGCTGGGTTGAGAAGTGTATGCAATGCGACTACTGTTTGAAACTTGAACCAAACACGCCCTAAACTAATTCATCTTCCAAAACAGAAAACCCATCTCCATCTCTTTCATCTCGCCGTCGACGGCTTGGCAAGATGGCGCCACCCGATGACAGCAGCGAGGCACCGGATCGTGGAACATATACTAGTGCCCTCTTCCTATGAAAGTCGGACGACCAGTTAGTTGGCGCACGCGGGAATGGGTCTCATGATCGGGTCGGTACGACCCGGTCGTATAGGATTTTTTTTTGGTTTTGGTCAAGGCCCCTGATATTAGGCCTCTCGTTCGTTCATTCGTTCGGCCTAATCAAGCATTAGATTTTTTTTGAACAAGTAATTAAGCATTGTTAATCAAGCATTTGGAAAATGTTAAATGTGTATAGGAAAATGCTGGCCATGGATTTAAAAATATGATTTTTTATCATGCATATAAATATTTTAGTCAAGCATTTGAAAAATGTTGAACAATTATTTGAAAAATGTTAATCAGGCATTTCGAAAATGTTAATTGTGCATAAGAAATGTTGACCATGTACTAAAACATGTTAATCTTTTATTTGAAAATGTTAAACAAACATTTAAAAAGTATAAAAAAATGATGACTATGTATTAAAAATGTTAATCTTGTATTTTTTAATTTTTTTTTGAACACATTACAGACGCAAGCGCCCATATATACGCGCATACACTCACCCCCTATGAACGCACGCGCACACACACACCCTACCCCTATGAGCACCTCCGAGAGACTGAGCCGACATATCATCTTGAGATTTACGAAGTCACCGTAGGCGCCTCGTCGTCGACGGGACGTCTCCTCCCACTGAAAGCGCATCGCCGGAAATCCTGAAGACGAACGTCTCCTCCCACTGAACGCTCATCGCCAGAAATCCTGAAATAAATCCAGGAATAATGCGAGCACCAGGACTTGAACCCTGATGGGCTAAGGATACAACTGTTTCTCTAATCATCCAACCACAGGTTGGTTCGCTGTTAATTTGTATTGAAATATGTTAATCAATGATTGAAAAATGTGTATAGAAAAGTGTTCACCATTTATTAAAAAATGTTAAATTTGTATTGGAAATTTTAAAGTATATACTCAAAAAATTTCGTTGACATATACAAAAAATGTAGAATGAAAAAAAAAACAAATAAGGAAAATCAATAGAAACAATGAAAGGCACAAAGAAAAACAAAAAGAAAAAAGAAAATAGAGAAGAAAAAAAAGAAAAAGGAAAACAAAACAAAACCGAATAAATCAGAAGAAAAACATGAAAAGAAAAAACAGTGAAAACAAAGAAAGAAAACAAGACAAACCGATGGAAAAAAGAAAGACAAACAAAAACAAAAAGGGGGAAATCAATGCAAAAGCAGCTCTTTTACGCTCATGTAGGTTGCGCCTTAGTAGTTTACACGAAACTGAAGCTGGCTTGAGTTGCCGTCAGCCAGGAGACCCGGGTTCAAATCCTGATTTCTCCCTTTTATTTCTCTCTTTCTTTTAAATATGTGCTAAGAGGTCGACCCAATAGTTAGAGCGTCGGGGCATTTGCTTTAATACTCATGTAAAGCGAGATATAGTAGCCGCGGTTTAGGAGCTCAAAATTTAGCGAAGTATGCTATAATTGGGGTTGGGCTGTCATATTTAGTTAGGCCACCCAGTTGATTTTTCGTCTTTAGCCAGACGTTCATTATCTTTAGATCAAGGTGGCCTTACTTGGCTGGGTCATCCCATGATCCCAACATTATTCCTGTAAATGTGACCTTTAAGTAATGAAGTCTGGCTTTTGCCCTTGTGAACATTGTGACGACTTGAATAAAGCTTTAGGAGATAGTTTAAAATAATCTAGAAGAGGGAATTGTTCTAAAAAAGCAAATATGTGCGCAGTTTGGAGTTCGCTCATCTCTGAAGGTTGACAAGGAGCGGATGTCCGATTCCACAACTGTACATCTCAATAGTAAAACCCTAAATTCATACAACTACATGCATCGTGAACTAATTCTATGTAATCTCGCACACAGCGTTCGACTACTACATTAATACATGTCATCGGACTATAAACAATTGGCATATTGTACATAGCTATGAAGAAAGATCATTCACGGTTGCCCTTACCCTTTTGGTTGGTCTTGGTGTCTTTATCACGGAAGCATCACTACTAGGAAAAACCTTATACACAGAACTTTAGCAGTAGCGCGTGTTAAAAAACCATGCTAGTGCTAAGTAGCAGTAGCGCGCTGGCGTAAACCGCGCTATAGATAGAATTATAGCAATAGCGTGGCTGAAAATAAAAGTGCTACTACTAAAATTCCCACTGCTTAGCCGATAGGCTACACATAGTAGTAGCGATCTACGGTGGACAACGCTACTGCTACATGCTTTGTAGCAGCGCGTTTACGCAGAAAGGCGCTACTGATAAAAGAAATAAAAATAAATGGAAAGCAAATAGAAAAGTAAATGAAAATGAAAGAAATAGAAAAAGGAGAAAGGAAAAAAAATATGTAAAGGAAAATAAATGAAAAAGCGGAAAAAAGAGAAAATAATAGCAGTAGCGCATATCCAGGAACGCGCTATAGCTAACTTAGTAGTAGCACACTTCCTGGAAAGCGCTACTGCTACTTTTGACTTAACCACGTGGTTCGTTCTTCCCCACGGCTACTTCCCTCAAATCCCAACTCCTTCGCTGTCGCCGCCGTCGTCGCCCGTCGGCTGCCGCGGGCTCTCCCGTCGCTCTCTGCACACCCTCGACGCCGCCCCCGACCCCGGATTCGACGCCGCCCCCGACCCCGACCTCGACGCCGCCCTCCGCCATGCGCCCGAGCCCCGACCCCGACCTCGACGCCGCCTGCCCCTCCCTCGCCGCAGGCACCCGAGGTGAGCACGCCTGCTCCTCCTCCTCCCCTACCTCTGCGTAGGGTTCTTCAAATTTTAATTGCATCAAACTAGTTAGGGTTCATCTATTGCATCAAATTTCGGATTATCCGCTACCACTTTCCACCCCTAGGTTCATCAAATTAGATGGTAATTAGGGCATTAGTTCCTAGGTACTAATTAGTTAGTAAGAACTAGGTACTAATTAGGTACTAGTTTATTTTTATTTATAGTAAGTTTATTTTTAGTAAGAACTAGTTGAATTAATAGAACTAGTTGAACATGTCACATTTCTTGTTATTTTTTTAGTTAAAACAATTATTCCCGCATCGACGTCGATGATGCCTATCCCGCATCCTCGTCGTCGAATCGGCGAAGGACACCTGCTTGACTAGATGAGCCATGTTTGGGATTGGGCTCCGCCGGGCTGGTACTGGGAGGCGCTACCTACCGGGGGCGCAGCTTGGTGAGGAGTCAGCCCGTCGTTGACCCGGACCTTCTTTGGTGGCTTGAGGATCTTCATACTGTCAAGACAAATTATTATTCTGGACTTAAAAATCTTAGTACTCACAACGTGCGACCAATAGTGTTCGTATTGAACTACGGTCACATCTATTTAGGAAAGATGGTAATTTTTTTAGTATTTGTCCTTAGTGCATCTTTTGCATATATTATTTTTTAAGCTAAACTTCATTGCTAAGTATGTTACTATACGATGTTCTTCAACAGGGACTCCCGATGAATGTTGTGCCTCATTGGATCGAGACTAAAGGTCGCATGAGAATGGTTAACTTATGGCCAAGACATCCTACAATGCACTTTAGTGCATTCAGGATTTCTAAAAGTGAGGAATGCTTAATAGTGAAAGACTGGAGCAAAATTATGAATGATCGCAAAGAAGTACTAGGGGCAGCAATCAGAAGCGCAACCCATGATTAGGAGACAGGTTCATCTACATGCTCCAACATAATGAAGCAGGAGTGCTACACATGTTTTATGCTATTTTACCTGAAAGAGAGCAGCAAGAGTGATTAGCTAGCTAGAAATGAGTTTGAAGATGATGATGTGCTACACTATGACTATGATGATTAAATAGCTAGTGTTGATGGTAATGACTATGATGATTATTATTAGCCAGTGTTGGTGGTGATTAGATAGCTACCACAACTAGTGTCGGTGGTGATTAGCTAGCTAGAATGAGTTTGAAGTTGATGATGTGCTACACTATGACTATGATGATTAAATAGCTACTGTTGGTGGTAATGACTACGATGATGATTAAATAGCTTGTGTTGGCGGATTAGATTCAAGTGGAGACAACATTAGGTGCATATCAAAAGTACTACTAGTCCAAACTAGATCAAATTTGGATTAGTAGTATACTTTTGACATGCACCACCTGTTGCCTCGACTTGAACCTAATCCACCTTCATTTGACACACTGTTATGGACATAATGATATAAACCTCATAATTAATATTGTACCAAAATTTGTATAACGGCATATAAATATAATAATAATAATAGTAATAATAATAAAAAAATACTAGTAGCGATGGAGAGTAAACACGCTCCTACTAGCTAGATTAGCAGTAACGCGGGAGTGAACACACGTTGCGGCTATATGTCTTAGCAGTAGCGTGTGTCAAGCGCGCTACTGCTAAGTAATAGCTATAGTGCCTTACTAGTAGCGCGGTGTCCCGCATTACTAGTAGGCATTAAACCCGCACTACTACTAGGGTTTTCCCTAGTAGTGCATCACTCGAAGACGAGAAATGAATCGAGTCGGATTTGCTTATTGTCGGAGCAGTCCAATCTATCACTGTTGTACCTCCATGGCACGGGCCGCCCCGTTTTGCTCTCGGGTGAGGACGTGTGCTCCTTCTTTGCCGGCTCTGGAGGATGCGCGCACGGATGGCTTCCTCGTCTAAGGCATCATGAGACGTCGCCTCTGCCTCTGCCACGTCGGCAGTGAAGCGGGCCTCCGCCTCCCGCCCCCAGCGCCACACCACGGGCACACCGCCACCTATAACCCCCGTACGCCTCCACCCAGAGTTGGGAGGTAGATGGACCTTATCATGTAGGATGAGGAAGAGAGCACATGCCTCGAGCTTCTAGCCCCAGTGGATCCGAGCACCATTTGCGCCAATCAATGGATTCCCGTCAGATCGACTTCAACCTTGGTCGGGCACACTCCTCCTGGGAGTGGTAGAGGGACATGCAAATGACAATCGCCTCCTCGTCCCAGCATGGAACAACACCCAGATCAGGAGATCTCAGAATTGGATCCGTTGCCCTACATGCCGAAGAAGACCAAAGATCGTCGGAATGGAGCTTGGGGGCAGAGTGGAGTGGCTAGGATTTGGTTCGCGATGCGGACGGGGACAAATATACATGCCGTCGAGGTGGGCCACCGTGGGCTAGATGCGATGTGGCAGAAGAGCCGGGTTGTTTTTTCTCTTTTCATTTTTGTTGTTTCTTTGCAAGCTTATTTTTATTTCAAAAAAATGTTATAAATTTTTTAATATTGGTCACAAAATTCAAAAAAGTGTAGGATTTCCAAATGTTCCCATTTTTCAAATTTGTTCATAAGTTCTTAAATTGTCTAAGAATTTCAAAAAATGTTGGTGTTTTAAAATTTTGTTTAGAGTTTAAAAAAGTATTCACTTTATTTAAAATTTTGTCCGCAAAATAAAAAATGTTCGGAATTTCGAAAGATGTTGGTGTTTTCTGAAATTATTTGGAATTTAAAAAATGTTCTTGTTTCTCAGAAAATATTCAAAAGTTTAAACAATTGGTTGCATTTAAGAATATATTCGCTTTTCATTAAAAAAATGTTTGTTTTTTCAAAACTTGTTCCATTAAGAAAAAGAAATTGTGGCTATAGCAGCCCGGTTTGCTACAGTAGACCAGAAACTATAAATCCATCCTACTACCACAGTGGCCGTGCGCTAGCGGTAATGCATCCCAGTCACTACAAATATCCGGTCCCTACAGATAAT
The DNA here is from genome assembly GCF_018294505.1 of Triticum aestivum. Lineage (NCBI taxonomy): Eukaryota > Viridiplantae > Streptophyta > Magnoliopsida > Poales > Poaceae > Triticum > Triticum aestivum. The sequence goes on along the minus strand of NC_057795.1, from coordinate 611,452,112 downwards.
TAAGGGTTATATCATACAAAGGTCATTTCTCACTCCTCACCTTCTCGAGTGTTGACAAATCATATACGTCACTTGTCACAACCTAGGAAGTTTTCCTTTTTTTCATAGTCTCAAAACATTTTTTCTCTTGAACCGTGTGTCTAAATAATGAACTGTTTTTACTGTTAGATTTCTTGCATCGAGATCTTCAAAACTAAATTCATGTTAATATGTTTTGATGATTTTTTTCTACACAAAAGAAACTAGGGTAAAAACAAAAACCAAAAAGAACAAGTATCGGAAAAAAAACTGAAATCCAAGAGAATGAATACTGAAAAAACCAGAAGGAAAAATGGAGCCCAGAAGCACGGTTGCGGTTTTCACTTTTTTGGGAAGCACATGCTGTGTTTTTTCCTTCTTTTTCAGAGAAGTATAGGTTGTGCTTCTCATGAAAGCACAACCGTGATTCAGGTAGAAACACGTGCTAAGCTTCACTTTTCGAGAAGCACAATTGCTCGTGGAAGCCCATATTTTTTTGAGAATCACAACTCTTGTGGAAGCCCATAATTTTTTTTGAGAAGCACAGCTGCGCTTCGCAAAAAATAAAATTTTAAAACCCAATTTTTTCCCTCCAAGACCTAGAAAAAACCAGGCTAAAACCGAAAAGCCGAAACCCCCAAAAACAACCATCTAAAATCTGGAAACGTGTGTCAAAAAATACGAAGACCGAAATTCAGAGGGAGCAGTGAGCACTGAACACGCGAGGCGGCAACTACACCAGTTGATGCGCTCTCAAGCCAAAAAAGATGACCTCACCGGCTCCCCAAGGGGCAACTGTTGGTTGGTTGCTCTGCTTTTTTTTTCAGACAAGGTTAGCTGCCCTACTAACACGCGATAGGCCGGCCCACCAGGCAACCCTCTGTGCGGCCACCCTCCTATTTGATGCAGTAAGCGGCATATAGGATCGCACCAACATCGTCGATTTGTCTCAAAAAAAAAACCAACATCGTCGATTGAAGAAAAAGTTAAGTCATCTCCTAGCACAGCGGCGCTCTGTTCCCCCAAATCCCACAACCCCCTTCTCGCCGGCGGTGCCTACTCTGATCTCGGGCTGAGTTTCTCCGGCCACCGCCGCCCTCATCCCCGTATCCAAGGAGGTTCCGGCGTCGATGCGGACTCGCGTATCCAGTCGCAGTCGCATGCCACCACCACGCGCCTGCACCGCATCTATCTAGGTGATGCATAGCAACGAGAGGGGAGAGTGTTGTCTACGTACCCTCGTAGACCGAAAGCAGAAGCGTTATGACAACGCGGTTGATGCAGTCGTACGTCTTCACGATCCGACCGATCCTAGCACCGAAGGTACGTCACCCCCACGATCTACACACGTTCAGCTCGGTGACGTCCCACGAACTCTAGATCCAGCTGAGGTCGAGGGAGAGTTTCGTCAGCACGACAGGGTGATGACGGTGATGATGAAGTTATCGACGCAGGGCTTCGCCTAAGCACTACAACGATATGACCGAGGTGGAAATCTATGGAGGGGGGGCACCACACACGGCTAAACAATCAACTTGTGTGTCTATGGGGTGCCCCCTCCCCCGTATATAGAGGAGTGGAGGAGGGGAGGGCCGACCCTCTATATGGAGCGCCCAAGGGGGGGGGAGTCCTACTCCCAGTAGGAGTAGGTTTCCCCTTTTCCATAGTTGGAGTAGGAAAAGAAGGAAGAGGGAGAGGGAGAGAAGGAAAGGGGGGCCGGTCCCCCTCCCAATTCGGATTGGGCTTGGGGGGGGGGAGCCCCCACCTTGGCCGCCTCCTCCTTTCTTCCACCATGGCCCATTAAGGCCCATTAACTCCCCGGGGGGTTCCGGTAACCTCCTGATACTCCGAAAAAATGCCCGAACCACTCGGAACCTTTCCGGTGTCCAAACATAGCCTTCCAATATATCAATCTTTATGTCTCGACCATTTCGAGACTCCTCATCATGTTCGTGATCACATCCGGGACTCTGAACAACCTTTGGTACATCAAAACACACAAACTCATAATACCGGTCGTCATCGAACGTTAAGCGTGTGGACCCTACGGGTTCGAGAACTATGTAGACATGACCAAGACTCACTTCCGGTCAATAACCAATAGCGGAACCTGGATGCTCATATTGGTTCCTACATATTCTACAAAGATCTTGATCAGTCAAATCGCATAACAACACGTTGTTCCCTTTGTCATCGGTATGTTACTTGCTCGAGATTCGATCGTCGGTATCTCAATACCTAGTTCTATCTCGTTACCGGCAAGTCTCTTTACTCGTTCCTTAATGCATCATCCCGCAACTAACTCATTACTCACATTGCTTGCAAGGCTTATAGTGATGTGCATCACCGAGAGGGCCCAAAGATACCTCTCCGAAACACGGAGTGAGAAATCCTAATCTCGATCTATGCCAACCCAACAAACACCATCGGTGACACCTGTAGAGCATCTTTATAATCACCTAGTTACGTTGTGACGTTTGATAGCACACTAAGTGTTCCTCCGGTATTCGGGAGTTGCATAATCTCATAGTCATAGGAACATTGATAACCCACAAGTATAGGGGATCGCAACAGTTTTCGAGGGTAGAGTATTCAACCCAAATTTATTGATTCGACACAAGGGGAGCCAAAGAATATTCTCAAGTATTAGCAGTTGAGTTTTCAATTCAACCACACCTGGATAACTTAGTATCTGCAGCAAAGTAGTATGGAAGTAACGGTAACAATGGAAAAAGTAACAGTAGTAGTTTTGTAGTAATTGTAATAGTAGCAACGCTAAAGTAAATAAGCAAAGCACAATATGTGAAAAGCTCGTAGGCATTGGATCGGTGATGGATAATTATGTCGGATGCGATTCCTCATGTAATAGTTATAATATAGGGTGACACAGAACTAGCTCCAGTTCATCAATGTAATGTAGGCATGTATTCCGAATATAGGCATACGTGCTTATGGAAAAGAACTTGCATGACATCTTTTGTCCTACCCTCCCGTGGCAGCGGGGTCCTAATGGAAACTAAGGGATATTAAGGCCTCCTTTTAATAGAGAACTGGACCAAAGCATTATCACTTAGTGAATACATGAACTCCTCAAACTACGGTCATCACCGAGAAGTATCCCGATTATTGTCACTTCGGGGTTGTCAGATCATAACACATAATAGGTGACTATAGACTAGCAAGATAGGATCAAGAACTCACTTATATTCATGGAAACATAATAGGTTCAGATCTGAATCATGGCACTCGGGCCCTAGTGACAAGCATTAAGCATAGCAAAGTCATAGCAACATAAATCTCAGAACATAGTGGATACTAGGGATCGAACCCTAACAAAACTAACTTGATTACATGGTAAATCTCATCCAACCCATCACCGTCCAGCAAGCCTACGATGGAATTACTCACCCACGGCGGTGAGCATCATGAAATTGGTGATGGAGGATGGTTGATGATGACGACAACGACGAATCCCCCTCTCCGAAGCCCCAAACGGACTCCAGATCAGCCCTCCCGAGAGAGATTAGGGCTTGGCGGCGGCTCTGTATCGTAAAACGTGATGAAACTTTCTCTCTGATTTTTTCTCCGCGAAAGAAAATATATGGAGTTGGAGTTGAGGTCGGTGGACGTCCAGGGGGGCCACGAGGCAGGGGGCGCGCCCAGGGGGAGGGGGTGTGCCCCCCACCCTCGTGGACAGGGTATGGGCCCCCTGACGCTGATTCTTTTGCCAGTATTTTTTATTAATTCTGAAAAGTTGCTCCGTGGATTTTTAGGTCATTCCGAGAACTTTTATTTCTGTACAAAAATAACACCATGGCAGTTCTGCTGAAAACAGCGTCAGTCCGGGTTAGTTCCATTCAAATCATGCAAGTTAGAGTCTTAAACAAGGGCAAAAGTGTTTGGAAAAGTAGATACGACAGAGACGTATCAACTCCCCCAAGCTTAAACCTTTGCTTGTCCTCAAGCAATTAAGTTGACAAACTGAAAGTGATAAAGAAAAACTTTCACAGACTCTGTTTGCTCTTGTTGTTGCAAATATGTAAAGCCAGCATTCAAGTTTTCAGCAAAAATTATGAACTAACCATATTCCCAATAACACTTAGGTCTCATGTTTACTCATATCAATGGCATAATCAACTAGTGAGCAATAATAATAAAACTCGGATGACAACACTCTCTCAAAACAATCATAATATGATATAACAAGATGGTATCTCGCTGGCCCTTTCTGAGACCGCAAAACATAATTGCAGAGCACCTTTAAAGATCAAGGACTGACTAAACATTGTAATTCATGGTAAAAGAAATCCAGTCATAGTCATACCCAATATAAACTAATAGTAATGCATGCAAATGACAGTGGTGCTCTCCAGCGGGTGCTTTTTAATAAGAGGGTGATGACTCAACATAAAAGTAAATAGATAGGCCCTTAGCAGAGGGAAGAAGGGATTTGTAGAGATGCCAGAGCTCGATTTTGAAATAGAGATGAATAACATTTTGAGCGGTATACTTTCACTGTCAACATAACAACTATGAGATCTCGATATCTTCCATGCTACACACATTATAGGCGGTTCCCAAACAGAATGGTAAAGTTTATACTCCCCCACCACCAACAAGCATCAATCCATGGCTTGCCCGAAACAACGGGTGCCTCCAACTAGCAACAATCCTGGGGGAGTTTCGTTTAATTATTTTGATTTGATTTGAGCATGGGACTGGGCATCCCGGTTACCAGCCATTTTCTCGTGAATGAGGAGAGGAGTTCACTCCTCTTGAGAATAACCCACCTAGCATGCAAGATACAAACAACCCTAGTTGATACATGAGCTGCTCGAGCATACAAAACAGAATTTCATTTGAAGGTTTGGAGTTTGGCACATACAAATTTACTTGGAACAACAGGTAAATACCGCATATAGGAAGGTATGGTGGACTCATATGGAATAACTTTGGGGTTTATGGAGTTTGGATGCACAAGCAGTATTCCCGGTTAGTACAGGTGAAGGCTAGCAAGAGACTGGGAAGCGACCAACTGAGAGAGCGACAACAGTCATGAACATGCATTAAAATTAATCAACACTAAGTGCAAGCATGAGTAGGATATAATCCACCATGAACATATATATCATGAAGGCTATGTTGATTTTGTTTCCACTACATGCGTGAACATGTGCCAAGTCAAGTCACTCGAATCATTCAAAGGAGGATACCACCCTATCATACAACATCACAACCATTTTAATAGCATGTTGGCATGCAAGGTAAACCATTATAAACTCCTAGCTAATTAAGCATGGCATAAGCAACTATAATCTCTAATTGTCATTGCAAACATGTTTATTCATAATAGGCAGAATCAGGAACGATGAACTAACCATATTTACAAAAACAAGAGAGGTCGAGTTCATACTAGCTTCTCTCATCTCAATCAGTCCATCATATATCGTCATTATTACTTTTCACTCGCATGACCGAACGATGTGTGTAATAATAATAGTGCACGTGCATTGGACTGAGCTGGAATCTGCAAGCATTCAATTCAAGGGAGAAGACAAGGTAATATGGGCTCTTGGTTAAATCAACAATCATGCATATGAGAGCCGCTAAACATTTTCATTATGGTTTTCTCCTCTTGACCCCCAAAGGAAAGAAAAGAAATAAGACTATTTACACGGGAAAGCTCCCAACAAGCAAAAGAAGAACGAGAAATCTTTTTGGGTTTTCTTTTAATTATTACTACTACAGACATGAAAATTAAACTAGCTATTTTTTTGGTTTTTCTTAAGGTTTATCAAACACACAAGAAGAAAGCTAGAAAAAGAAATTAAACTAGCATGGATAGTACAATGAAAAAGTACGAGCACCGACGACTAGAATGAGTGTGTGAACATGAATGTAATGTCGCTGAGAAATACATACTCCCTCAAGCTTAGGCTTTTGGCCTAAGTTGGTCTATGGCCATGGGTAGCCTGACTGATATCCGAAATTGTAACTGGGGTCATACTGAGATGCAGCAACCATTGCCTCCTGAGCTGCAGCATGGCGGCGAGCTGCCTCCGTCCTCCTCTCGTACTCTGTTGCCTCCTCCCTGGTGATAACATATCTTCCTTTTGCCTGATAATCAAAAAGGGCAGGAGCGGGGAGAGTAATATGGACAGCGCGACGTCTGTCAAAGATTAGTCGATACTGGAGGAATTGTTCATTCCTTTCAAGAAAATGATGACTAACCATAGCATTACAATCTAAATAAGCAGGAGGCAACTCCCTATAATCTTCATGTGGAGGTATACCAAGATAATTAGCCACATGGGTCGCATAAATCCCTCCAAACAAATATCCAACTAAACCATTATTATGCAACCTACGTGCAACAATTGCCCCCAAGTTGTATTGTTTATCACCTAATACAACACTCTTGAGAACACAAAGATCAGGAGCACACATGTGACATGCTTCATCCTTACCGTTAATGCCTCTACCAATGAAGAGAGCAAAACAATGTATAGCAGGAAAGTGAATGCTCCCTATGGTACCTTGTGCTATTTCTCTAGATTCTCCCATAGTGATACTAGCAAGAAAATCTTTATATTCAGATTTACAAGGTTCATTAACACTGCCCCACTGCGGGAGTTTACAAGCAGTAGTGAAATCTTCTAGGTCCATGGTATATGATTTATCATAAATATCAAATAGGACTGTTGGAGAATTACGCGAGGATGTAAATTTAAACCTTCTCACAAAGGAGTCAGTCAAATAGTAGTACTGAGGACACTTATCTTGCATGAAGTCCTCAAGATCGGCATTCCGCACATATGCATCAAATTCATTCTTGATGCCCGCATTGACCATAAACTCCTCTGACGGCCATCCACAAGGCCGCATGTCGGTGTCAAAACCGGCGGATCTCGGGTAGGGGGTCCCGAACTGTGCGTCTAGGCAGATGGTAACAGGAGACAAGGGACACAATGTTTTACCCAGGTTTGGGCCCTCTTGATGGAGGTAAAACCCTACATCCTGCTTGATTGATATTGATGATGTGGGTATTACAAGAGTAGATCTACCACGAGATCAAGGAGGCTAAACCCTAGAAGCTAGCCTATGGTATGATTGTTGTTATTGTTGTTGTGTCCTACGGACTAAAACCATCCGGTTTATATAGACACCGGAGAGGGCTAGGGTTACACAGAGTCGGTTACAATGGTAGGAGATCTACATATCCGTATCGCCAAGCTTGCCTTCCACGCCAAGGAAAGTCCCATCCGGACACGGGACGAAGTCTTCAATCTTGTATCTTCATAGTCTTGGAGTCCGGCCGATGATGATAGTTCGGCTATCCGGACACCCCCTAGTCCAGGACTCCCTCAGTAGCCCCTGAACCAGGCTTCAATGACGATGAGTCCGGCGCGCATATTGTCTTCGGCATTGCAAGGCGGGTTCCTCCTCCGAATAATTTGTAGAAGATTGTGAACACCAGGATAGTGTCCGGCTCTGCAAAATAAATTCCACATTCCACCGTAGAGAGAATAATATTAACACAAGTTCAATCTGCTGACGTATTTCGTGGCGTGACATCACACCACAACCAAGCCTTTACTTGAATCGTTTTTATTATACCACCTCAGCGCGTTTAGCGAAGCGGTTTCCTTGGCACGTCTTGTCGAAGCAGAGATCGTGTTCCCCTTATTCCGGGATTCTCATCAATACGGACGTGGGTAACCCAACCGCGCCATTGATTGCGGCGCTTGGGAGAAAAGCAAGTTTTATCAGGCCGGTGGGGATGCATAGTTTCGTCCGCCCATATATAAGGGGATAAGGATCCACCTTTTTACCTACGCCTTCTTCCTCCTTTGCTTATCCATCTCCGCGCACTCGAGCTCCAGCGCCCAAGTTCGCACATCTCACCTCAACCTCCTCCAACTATGTCCGGAGCGGGAGGCAAGTGGATGGCCTCCTCCGTTACGGAGGGGCACATCAAGAAGCTGCGCAGCGCCGGATATCTGTCCAGCGACATCGCGCACCGGCTCCCCGACGAGGGGCAGCCCATCCCCACCCCCAGGCCCCATGAGAGGGTAGTATTCCTTCCCCATTTCCTCCGCGGACTGGGCTTCCCACTCCACCCCTTTGTCCGGGGGCTCATGTTCTACTATGGCCTGGATTTCCATGATCTGGCCCCGAATTTCATCCTCAACATCTCGGCGTTTATCGTCGTGTGCGAGGCCTTCCTCTGCATCCAGCCCCACTTCGGCTTGTGGCTCAAGACCTTCAATGTCAAGCCGAAGGTTGTAAAGGGCAGCCAAGCGGAATGCGGAGGCGCCATGGTGGGTAAGATACCCAACGTTACTTGGCTCGAGGGCGCCTTCGTGGAAACCATCAAGGGGTGGCAATCGGGGTGGTTCTACATCACCGAGCCGCGTGACCCTAAATGGGCAGCGGCCCCCGAATTCAGATCTGGCATCCCCACACGGCTCACCTCTTGGAAAGAGAGTGGCCTGACTTGGGGCGATTCGGAGGAGCTGACCGGACTCCAAGCCTGCATCCAAAAGCTGGTGAACAAGAAGCTCAAGCTTGTCAACGTAGTCCAAGTCATGCTCATCCGTCGGATTCTCCCGTGCCAACAACGGACCTTCAAGTTGTGGGAGTTCGATCTGGCCCAGCACCAAACCTTGAGCGGGCTCTTTGACACAAGGTACGAAGATGCCTGGAAGGTGCTGTTCAAGGGTGCCGAGGCTCCCGCATCCGCTACCGAAGACCACGGATTCCGCTCGCAGCACCAGGCTAGCGAGGTAAGCGATTCTACCCTTTACGGGACACTTGTTTTTCATAGTTTGACTCTATGCGGGATCTAAACTCCCTCTCCTTTGACAGGACTGGCTGAAGAAGGCCGAGCAGACTAACTGTCCGGCTCCTTTGCCAGAAGACCCAACGGACGCCCGTTTAGCGGGGCTGCTGGTTCCGGCACCCCATGTGGTGCCGGAGAAGAAGGCCAAGAAGGAGGCCACGGGCACTCGAAAGAGTTCCCGTTTTCAGGTGTCTGATGACTCCGAGGCGGACTCCTCCCCCGAGGACGAGGAGGAGAAGAAGAAGGCCTCTTCCCCAGCGGGGGAGGGAAGAAAAGGAGGGCCTCCCCAACGAGGGAGGCCGAAGGGTCCAAGAAGGGAAGAACTCTTCCCCCGGACTGTTCCACCAACGCCGGTGACGACGACGAGGATTGGCCTCCAAGGGCCAAGCCCCTGGCGAGATCGTAAGTATCCGGACTCCCGAATGACTTCATGATTTTTCTTTTTGCCACATGGTGTCTTTCTAACGCTGCATACAACCCTGCAGTCCGCCCAAGGACGATCTTCCCGCTTCGTCGAGCGGGTCCTTGGGCTCGTCGGATGTGAACAGTACTTCACTTCCAACCGCCTCCTCTCCCCGTGACGCTGACGACGCCGAGGTGGGATCCCAGAGAGGGACCCACCCGGAGGAGGAGGACCCGGAGGTGCCACAGGGCGACCTCCCGGACTTCGTGCCGGACTCGGCACCGGAACCTGCAGTGGTTCCGGAGTCCAGCGGGCGGCCCCTTCGTAAGAAGGGCAAGACCGTGGTGCCGGCGGCCTCCGTCCAACCGGAGGCGCCGGATAACTTGCTGGAGGCGCTCAATGGCGCTTCCATCGAGGAGGAACACCGCACTGTCATGAGTGCGGTGATTCAGAAGGTCCAGCTCGCCAAAAGCGGGCTGACCGAAGCCTGGAGCAGCCTTCTATCAGGCTTTGAGGTAAGAATATTAATATATGTAAAATAGTACCGCATAGATAGTAGCCCCTGATGCTCGGTTCGGTGTTCGGAAAGAAAAGCCGGACTGAGGATCTAAAAAGATATACGCAGGAGTCTTAATAAATATGTCAATATGGGATTGCAGGCTGCGCTGCTGACCTCTGCCGCACTGACTGCGGAGGTCAATGCTTTGAAGCAAAGCCTCGAGCGGTCCGAGAACGAGCTCGGCCGTGCCAAGAAGCAGCTCGAGGACAAGGAAGGTGAGTAACACCTTATTAAAGTTGTACCTTACAGAAAAGGATTTGGTTGCAATATAAATGACAAGGATAACGTGGGTACTTCAGGGGCCACGAACGAGGTGGCGACCTTGAAGGAGGCGGTGTCCGCGGCCGAACGTAATGCGGCCGTGGAGCGTGCTGGGCGAGAGAAGCATGAGGCGCGGGTGGCGGAGGTACAGCAAGAGCTCCAGGCTCTCATGGAAAAGCATGAGGGTTTGGAGCGCGACTCGAAGACTCGAGAGTCCGAGCTTGCATCGGCTCTTGAGAATGCCAAAGCCGCTAAGGCCGAAGCCCACAAGGCCCTTCAGGAGATCGAGGCGTTGAAGAAAATAGCGGCGGGTAAGGCATTTTTCATGCAAAGCAAGCATGTGAATGTGAATTACCTGTTACTTACCCGAATTCGGAGCTCTCCAGGAGCGTTCGCAGATCTGCCCCGCAGCGTGTCCGATGCTGCCGCTTTCTACAGGGCCGAGGAGGGGAGCTCGACGGAGAAGGTCTTCTGGTCTCAGTATGCTGAGGCCGGACATCCGGTGCCCCTTAGCGACCAGCTGAAGCAGCTGGTCGAGCTCCACAAGGTGGCCGAACAGGCCATGAAGGGCCTCATAGTTCGGCTTTGGCCCGATGAGGCCATGCCTGGGAGCTACTTCGGCCTGGTGCGGCGGCTGGTGGATGCTTGTCCATGGGTTGAGGTCATCAAGCGATCCGCCTGTATTGAAGGTGCCCGTCGGGCCCTTGCCCGTGCTAAGGTGCACTGGGGCAAGATGGATGCTGAGAAGCTTGTGACGGACGCGCCACCGCCGGGCAAGGAGTATCGCACGCCCGAGATGTATTACAAGAGTGTCCTGAAGGGTGCCCGCACTATTGCGGGTGAGTGCTCCAATAATGTAATATTTGAGTAGACTCGCATTTTGTTATCCTGTGCGCTGAAAACTTTGTTCATATGCGCTAAGCAACGCTTGTTGATTTAAAATATTACCTTCTGTGCGGCTGTTTATCAAATCTGAGAGATGGCAAGTCGTCGGCTTCAGCCCCCATGCCGCGAGTGCTGGGGTGTTCGGGATAAATTTGAGCACTCTTGTTCCCATATTTGGGTCCATCTAGGGAGGCGCTCAACACAACGAACTAGGCAACCGGACTTATAATGCTTGAACACTCTCACTTAGCCATAGAATTCTATAATTTTAAATTTCGGCGAAGCCCCTAGTGATCGGAAGGCCGAGTTCGGGGCGCTATCCACGCCTGGGCCGGACAAAGCCGGTTCCTCGCTCTAAGCGGCATAAGTCTTTAGGGACTCGAAAAAACCTCTCGAACAGCGACCGGCTCTCGCCTCATCATGTCGGTCAGTTTTAGCTTTCTCCACTGAGGCGCTCGCCCAGCTCAACCGGGGCGCAATCGCAGTGGTTCTCCCAGTGCTACCTTAGCCGATAGAACGGAACGTAAGGTACCAAAACATGGGAGCCGGGCAAACCCAACTATTGACCCAAGACATGATTCGGAGCCGATGCATATAATGCTATAAGTTCGGGGTGCCGCACTTGTGAAAGTGTTCGGACTTATCACACCATAATGTGGGGAACTTAAGCCCCTGGTGTATTTAGCCGTACCAAAGTGTACGGATGCGGCATGTCATAAATGAACATATGTATAAGAAAGAAATGCAATTAAAAGCAAAAAGGTGCTGCATTGTTTATTCAAGAAATACTGCCATGAATGCAGGACGATACAAATAGTGCGATAAGCAAGGGATGGGACTATTAAACGTGTCCCCCTCCAGGGGTAGGCTGCGGAATGGTGTATAAAATAGATTTAGTGCTCATAATGGAGACCACCTGGATATTCGTCGTAGCCTTTCTCCTTCCCTGGCTGTTGCATCGTGAGTTCGGCCGTTCTAATGCCGGACAGGGCCTCTGGTGAACGAAGTCCTGTGGGTAAGAAAAAAAGGAAAAAAAAGAATGACACACTTGGGAGCCCCTGATGTGGTTGAGCCGCATTCTGGGCCTGTCGTGGTCGTGCCCCTTCCCCTATGCCCATGGTATCTCCAGAGCGTAATGATGTACGCGAAGGACCAGTCTTGCGATCTTGCGAGGGCTGGGGTTGGGGCCGCATTGCTACGCGTGCTCGGAACGTGCCAGGTGGTCTTGTTGTAGGTTACTCCGGGCGCGTTTAGCCGTGTCCGGTCGCTTAACGGCCGGACTCGAGAATTGCCTTAAGAGGCTGCATTGTACTTCTGCCGCGAGAGCCGCTGTATGTTCCTCCGTTCGGAGGGAGCGTTCGGTGTTTCCGTTGACCGTGATGACTCCTCGAGGGCCTGGCATCTTGAGCTTGAGGTATGCGTAGTGCGGCACCGCGTTGAACTTTGCAAACGCGGTTCGTCCGAGCAGAGCATGATAGCCGCTGCGGAACGGAACTATGTCGAAGATTAACTCCTCGCTTCGGAAGTTATCCGGGGATCCGAAGACCACTTCCAGTGTGACTGAGCCCGTACAATTGGCCTCTACACCTGGTATGACGCCTTTGAAGGTCGTCTTTGTGGGTTTAATCCTTGAGGGATCTATGCCCATCTTGCGCACTGTGTCCTGATAAAGCAGGTTCAGGCTGCTGCCGCCGTCCATCAGGACTCTGGTGAGGTGAAATCCATCGACGATTGGGTCTAAAACCAATGCGGCGAATCCGCCGTGGCGGATGCTGGTGGGGTGGTCCCTTCGATCAAAAGTGATCGGGCAGGAGGACCATGGGTTGAACTTCGGGGCGACTGGCTCCATCGCGTATACGTCCCTGAGTGCACGCTTCCGCTCCCTCTTGGGTATGTGGGTTGCGTATATCATATTCACCGTCCGCACTTGTGGGGGAAACCCTTCTGTCCTCTATTGTTCGGCGGTCGGGTCTCTTCTTCGTCATCGCTATGCAGCCCCTTGCCATTGTTTTCGGCAATTAGCTTGCCTGCCTGCTTGAATACCCAACAGTCCCTGTTGGTGTGGTTGGCTGGCTTTTCGGGGGTGCCGTGTATCTGGCACGAGCGATCGAGTATTCGGTCCAAATTGGACGGACCCGTAGTAGTTCTTTTGAATGGCTTCTTCCGCTGACCGGGTTTGGAGCCTCTGAATCCGGCATTGACTGCCGTATCCTCATTATTGTCGCCGTTAATGTGGCGTTTGTTCTTGTTGCAACGCGACCTGCCATTGCGGTCCTTGGTATCCGGACTGCCAGAATTTTTGCTGAGGTTGTTGCTGCGGGCTAGCCAGCTGTCCTCTCCCGCGCAGAAGCGGGTCATGAGTGATGTGAGGGCTGCCATGGATTTCGGCTTTTCCTGTCCCAGGTGTCGGGCAAGCCACTCGTCGCGGATGTTATGTTTGAAGGCCGCGAGGGCCTCCGCATCCGGACAGTCGACGATTTGATTTTTCTTGGTTAAGAACCGTGTCCAGAATTGTCTGGCCGATTCGTCTGGCTGCTGAATTATGTGGCTTAGGTCGTCAGCGTCTGGTGGTCGCACATACGTGCCCTGGAAGTTATCAAGGAATGCGGCTTCCAGGTCCTCCCAACATCCAATTGATTCTGCTGGCAAGCTGTTAAGCCAATGCCGAGCTGGTCCTTTAAGCTTGAGTGGGAGGTATTTGATGGCGTGAAGATCGTCACCACGGGCCATGTGGATATGAAGGAGATAGTCTTCGATCCAAACCGCGGGGTCTGTTGTGCCATCATAGGATTCAATATTCACGGGTTTAAACCCTTCGGGATTTGATGATCCATTACTTCATCTGTGAAGCATAGTGGGTGTGCGGCGCCTCTGTATTGGGCTATATCGCGACGGAGCTCCAACGAGCTTTGTCTATTGTGCTCAGCCCGGCCGGACTTACTGTGTCCGGCGCGACGGTTGTCGTCATGTATCATGGGGCGCCCACGCGATCCGTAGATCGATCTTGATTGTCTTGCCTTATCCTCCAATATATCTCGCAAGTCCGGAGCGTTCCCCTGTGGCCTTGTGCTTTTCGAGCGATGCCGGGGTACGGTTCTAGTGGAGGGCCTAGAGGCCTCTCTATCGTGGCCACGAGGTGGCCGGTCAGCCGTATTGTGCTCTGGTGATGCAGGTTTATATGCCTCCTCCTCTAATCGGGGGAGCAACTTGCGTTTGGGGTAGCTTTTGGAGGGGCGTTCGAGCTCATGCTCTTCGGCCGCAAGGACTTCAGTCCATCTGTCGGCAAGCAGATCCTGATCAGCTCTAAGCTGTTGCTGCTTTTTCTTGAGGCTGTTTGCCGTGGCCATAAGCCTGCGTTTAAAACGCTCTTGTTCGACGGGATCCTCAGGCACGACAAATTCGTCGTCGTCGAGGCTTGCCTCGTCTCCGGAGGGAGGCATGTAATTATCGTCCTCTACCTCTTCGTCTGCCGCTCTCTCGTGAGGGCTGGCATCTCCGTCCTCCTGCGCTGAATCTTGCTGGAGGGGGTTGTCTTCGGCACTGTCTGGGGTATTATTGTCTCCGGTGCCGGAATCGCCATTCTTGCTGTGGCGGGATTTAGAGCGGCGTCGCTGACGCCGGCGCTTGGGCTGTTTCTTGGAGGGGTCTTCCTCCGCTGTTCCTTCGCCATTCCCATCCTTTGGGATATCCACCATGTATATGTCGTATGACGAGGTGGCTTTCCAGTGCCCGGTAGGCGCTGGTTCTTGGTCGTCTCCGGCATCGTCGTCCATACCGTCGATGTCTTCGGAGTCGAAGTCTAGCATGTCGGTTAGATCGTCGACAGCGGCTACTAAGTGGGTGGTGGGTGGGTCTTGAATTTCTTCGTCGTCCGCATCCCAACCGTCCTGACCGCAGTCCGGCCAGGGCTCTCCTGATAACGAGAGATACTTTAGCGAACTCAGGATGTCGCCGAAAGGTGAGTGCTGAAAGATGTCCGCAGCGGTGAACTCCATAATCGGCGCCCAATCGGATTCGATTGGAGGGGGCGCGGGAGGTTCGGAGTCCGGCAAGGAGTCCGGCACCTTGGAGTCACGAGCTTCAGAAGGGACAAAGTCAGTATTCGGCTCTATCGCCGTAGAGGTTGCAGCCCCCGAGGCGGTGTCTAACCACCCGTCCTCGATCTGCACAGCCGGCTCCGAATCGAGGGTCGGAGCGGACTCGTGTGCGGCCTCCAGGGCACTGTCCGGCAGCAGAGCTAAATCATGCCCATCGTGACAGTGCGGCGCGCTCGGCTGTGGCTCGAATCCATTGAAGATCAAGTCTCCGCGGATGTCAGCCGTGAAGTTAAGACTTCCAAATCTGACCTGACGGCCAGGGGCGTAGCTTTCGATCTGCTCCAGATGGCCAAACGAATTGGCCCGCAGTGCAAAGCCGCCGAATACGAAGATCTGTCCGGGGAGGAAAGTCTCACCCTGGACCGCGTCGTTGTTGATGATCGAAGGAGCCATCGAGCCTATTGGTGACGACACAGAGGAACTCTCAATGAACGCACCAATATCGGTGTCAAAACCGGCGGATCTCGGGTAGGGGGTCCCGAACTGTGCGTCTAGGCGGATGGTAACAGGAGACAAGGGACACGATGTTTTACCCAGGTTCGGGCCCTCTTGATGGAGGTAAAACCCTACGTCCTGCTTGATTGATATTGATGATGTGGGTATTACAAGAGTAGATCCACCACGAGATCAAGGAGGCTAAACCCTAGAAGCTAGCCTATGGTATGATTGTTGTTATTGTTGTTGTGTCCTACGAACTAAAACCATCCGGTTTATATAGACACCGGAGAGGTCTAGGGTTACACAGAGTCGGTTACAATGGTGGGAGATCTACATATCCGTATCGCCAAGCTTTCCTTCCACGCCAAGGAAAGTCCCATCCGGACACGGGACGAAGTCTTCAATCTTGTATCTTCATAGTCTTGGAGTCTGGCCGATGATGATAGTTCGGCTATCCGGACACCCCCTAGTCCAGGACTCCCTCACCGCACGTCAGCTTCCCTTGGTGGTTCATCGTCCTGCTCACGCATTGCGAGCCTGGGTCCTTTCTTTCTTGAAGAACCACCTTAGTACATTTTCCTAGACATATTTCTTCCTCTGAAAAATTTCTGAAATTTTTAGTAACTCAAAATAAAAGTGAACCAAACTCAACAAAATTGATAGCAACTACTCCCACAAGTGCCTAGAGCCTATATCATGCATTAGAATTACTTGGGACCTCATAAATTTGACATGCAAGCTCAAGAACAGGGTCACCTAGGCAGCAAAAATTTGCAATGAATGAAGCACTAGAACAAAACTAATTAGACCATCGGAGGAGTCACATACCAAAGAACAATCCCCCAAGGCAGTTTTGTGAATGGAGCTTTGAGCAAGGAGATCGAAAATGGCAGCAAAGTGAGCTAGAACTCATGCTTGAGCTAGATGGTGATTTTTTTGGGAGGAAGATGAAGTGTGTGGGTGCAGGAATAAGTGGAGGGGGCCACCGTGGGCCCATGAGGCAGGGGGCGCGCCCTAGACCCTTGTGGCCACGTGCCAGCTCCCCCTGCTGTGTTGTCGATGCCAGATATTCTCAAATATTCCAGAAAAAATTATACTAAATTTGCAGGGCATTTGGAGAACTTTTATTTTCGGGTATTTTTTATTGCATGGATAATTCGGAAAACAGACGGAAAATACTATTTTTACTTTATTTAGACTAAATAACAGAAAGTAAAAGGAGGGTACAGAAGGTTGTGCTTTCTAACTTCATCCATCTCATGATCATCAAAAAGAATCCACTAACAAGGTTGATCAAAGTCTTGTTAACAAACTCATTCCGAATAACATGGAACCGGAGAAATTTCGAATAACACTAGGTTACCTCAACGGGAATATGCACGTCCCCAATAATAAGAATATCATATTTCTTCTTGACACACTACAAAAAAAAGACACATCCGCGACATTTTGGGCCGAACGAATTTTTTTCCTATCATACTTATGACACTTCTATGACGATAATTGTGACAAAACCCGGTATCATCATAGATGTGGTGGGCTCCTACTTCTATGACAAAAAATCATGACAGAAAATGGGCCTTTCGTTCTGGGCGGGTCGGAGACGCAGCTGCATGACATTCTTTGGGCCATCCATGACGGAAAAAACCGTGGAAGAAGCGAGGGCGAGGAAAATTTCGGCGAGTTCCTGGTTACGGTGGGTGGTCGGGGACCGAGCGATGCGCGTTTCTCTCGTACACGTACGCGCGTGTGTGCGAGGCGTTGGGCTGTAATTGAACCCGAGCGATTGCACTGCAGGCTACGCGTTACTGAACCCGAGCGATCGATCGATGGTTGTTAAGTGAACCCGATCGAGCGATTCCTTCGCTACTGCTGCTAACTGAAGTCGATCGATGCTGCCTTTGGATGAACAGTGAGTGTTGTGTGTGTGGGGGGGGGTTGGATGAACAGTGAGCGGTGGGGGTGGATGAACAGGACCCCATGGTGTTGCCTCTGGATGAACAGGACCCCGATCGATCGAGCCGGTTGGGGCTGGATGAACAGGACCTCGTGGAGGGCTGGATGAACAGGACGACCCTGTGGAGGGCTGGATGAACAGGACCTTGTGGAGGGCTGGATGAACAGGACGACCCTGTGGAGGGCTGGATGAACAGTAGACAGTGGAGGGATGGATGAACAATAGCTCGTGGAGGGGTGGTTGAACAGGAGCCCGTGGAGAGGGGTGGTTGAACAGTAGCCGGTGGAGTAGCGCACAGTGGAGGCTGGATGAACAGGAGCCCATGGATGAATAGGAGCAGGTGGAAGCTGGAGGAGGTCGACGGTGGATGAATAGTGGCTCGTGGAGGCTGGAGGAGGTCGACGGTGGAGATGAACAGTATCCCGTGGAGTCCCGTTTGTGGTACGCCACACCCTTCCCGATGAACAGGACCCCCGTTTCGACCGTAGCGCTCCAACACAAGTCCGTTTCGTCCGTTTTGCGGTACGCCACACCCCTCCCGATCAACAGGACCCCATTTCGACTGTAGGAGGTCCAACACAAGTCCGTTTCCTCCGTTTTGCGGTACACGAGACCCCTCCCGATGAATAGGATCCCGTTTCGAACATGGTCGGTCAAACACAAGGCCGTTTCCTCCATTCTGCGGTACGCCAGGACTCGTTTCCATCGCCTGTTCTGTCCAAGCCTTCCCGATGAACACGACGACGCATTCCATTCCGACCCAGCCGGTTGGCTCCCCATGAACACGACGATGACGCCGTTTCTCTGTTCCGACCTAGCCATGTACACGAGCCCTGGCCGTACACATGCGCGAGTAGGCCTTCGAGACCCCGCCCGTATGTACGTATGTGGCCGTATTTTCTTTCTTGCACACTGGCCGCTATACGTACATGTACATGCTACGTGCGCGCCTCTACTACAACACGTGCGCGCCTCTACATCCACCAGTATGTACATACACGTTCGCGACCAGAATGACAACGCTACGTATGCTTCGATCAGGTGGGTCCCGACTGTCAGGCACTTCCTTGCATGCGAAGATGTAGATGGTGGGTCCCAGCAGTCAGGGGGGCGAATCATTTTTTTGCCCGGACGCACTTCCTTGCGTGTGAAGATGTAGCTGGTGGGTCCCAGCAGTCAGGGGGGCGAATCATTTTTTCTCGGATGCACTTCCTTTCGTGCGAAGATGTAGCTGGTGGGTCCCAGCAGTCAGGGGGGCGAATCATTTTTCCCGGATGCACTTCCTTGCATGCGAAGATGTAGCTGGTGGGTCCCAGCAGTCAGGGTGGAAACGTTTTTTTTCGCGAAATACAGTGGCCTGTCCGGTGGGTCCCAGCTGTCAGGTGGAGGAATCATTATTTTCCGCGTAATAAGGAGGCACTTCCTTGCTGTGGCCATGGACCCAAATGTCGGCCTCTCCACGTACAGTGCACGTCCGATGGAATTTGTTCCTTGACCATGTTGACCACGCCACACCGAGAGCACCATGGCGGTGGACGACGATGAGGCCTAGGAAGGGGACGACGCGGAGCCAAGGAAGACGCAATAGTGGATGCCCACGCGGAGAGGAGTACGAGGGTTCACTGGTTCGGCTGCGGTGTGAGGCTGCCGTCGCCGCAGAATAACAGGGGGTGTGGGTGAGTGGAGGGATGGCCTAGCCAGCGGTGGGAGTAGTGGGGGCGGTGAGGCCTACACGGCAGCACAGCCGGCCACGGAAGGCAGGAGCAGGCGGCACGATCGACACTGCTTTGGGCGGCTGGAGCAAGAAGACCAGAGGTTGAAGAAGCACGACGGCCGTTGGATGGACATCGTACGATCACTGCAGCTAGAATCGTTTATATTGACTAAGTTGACAAAGCCCTTGGTACGCGTCAACTTAGTAGGCCCACAGGTCAGCTTCCGAAATGGTGCACCCCAGATGTCAGGGGGAGGAATCATTGTTTGGGCAGGTGAAGCTAGAATATCCGAGATTGAAGAAGAAGCATGGCATCCGTTGGATGGACATCCAACGGCCACTGCTGCTAGAACCGTGCGTTGACTATAAGTTGACAAAGCCTTGCATACGCGTCAACTCTCTTTTTTAGGGGACGCGTCAACTTAGTAAGGCCACCAGTGTGTGGCAGAAAACTTATAGCCCATTTGAGATTTGTAAGAATGTGCAGCCCATTTTCGAATTCTAATGGAATTAACTACAACCCATTTACAATTTGTTAAAAGTACAACCCATTTGAACCAACCGTTCAAAACAGAATTCAATAAAATTTCCCACATTTCGATGGGATCTAAAATATTTTTATCCCGAAGTTTCTAGTCAGATTAAATACAATCTCAATATAAATTTATATTACGTAAAAATCCAATGAAACATTGCGCTCGCAACAATTAATGAAATTAAAATTTTCAATATCCAAAAATAATATTTTATAAATTAATTACGTGTTTGGTGCATTTTTTATAGTTATTGCCCAGTTTTTATAATTACATCCCATTTATTATTTCTTAAAGCCCATTTTCTTGTTAAGCATAATGCATCCCTCCTAGGAAAGATTTGCAGCCCAGCGGGGCGGAGAATAACAACTTGACCTTGCATGGGTATTCCTAAAAAAAAGTATAGCTGGGCAGCCATTTTCAGCTTGAAAAAAATTAATATCTGGGCTGGATATCTGGCCTGGGCTAGACGGGCCACATCCCACCCAGTTAATACCTATAGCGATGTTTTCGTTGTTGTTCAGAGGAGAAAAATTAATATCTGGGATAAACATCAAAAAACTCTGAAGTGCTCACACCTCAAAAACACAAATACTGCTCGAGCTGCTTGGTCCCAGCTGTCGGCCGCTTCTTGTGCAATTCTCTCGTTTATTGACTACATAGGTTGACAATGGTGTGGGACCGTGATGTCAGGAAACCAGGAGGAAGCAAAAAAAATTATAGTTTTATATAATAAGGAGGCACTTGCGTACGTGAGGCTATGGCCCTGGTGGGTCCCCATTGTCATCCTCTCCAAGTAAAGTCATCTCCTTGCCCGCGCGCGCTTTCCGCCCAAAACAGTCAGCGCCACCCGCCCCGCTTCCCGGTGCAGGCGATTGCTCCGCCTTCAAATGAAACAAGTGCCGTCCGTCCATCCATCTGCCGCCCACATTAATGATACGCGGTTGCCAAGGCGGCTACTCCGGCGCCACACGTCCGTCCCTCCGCCGCCCACCATTGTTGTATAAACTGCTGCGCCGGCCATAGCCGCAGTCATCCGCATCCGTTCCCTTTCTCCTGTCCGCACGATTACTGCCCACCATGGGTTCCTCGCGCTCCAATGCTCTTCGGGTCGGGCGGACGATGGACCACAAGGAGATGGCAGCCATTGTTGCCGATCGGCTGGACGGCAGCTAGCCAAAGGACGACGACATCCCAATGAAGAATATGGTAGTCGACGATCCGGCGCCAACCCCCTCCTTCGCGCCATCCTCGCTGGTGCATTGCACCATGACCATCGGCGAGGCCCGTGCCCAATATATGGACACGGTGAGGCAGATGCGTGAGGAGCAGTTCCGGGAGGCGCAGGACGACGCCGCCTACAACCACCATATCCTCCAAGAGCACCTGCAGACGGAGGAGCAGATCACCGCGGAGCGGGCGGAGCAGGAGGCATTGCTCGACTCATACCGCTCCGCCCGCGAGGGCCGCCTCGAGTGCTGGCGGTACCGCATGCGGGTGGCGGAGGCTGCGACCGCCTACAAAGAGGGCGATGAAGCACGCGAGGCGCTGTTTGGCGAGACCGAGGATGAGGCAGAGGACAATGCCGGCTCCGACGAGTCCCCGCTCCGTTGGCGTCGACGAGGCCCTGCTCCACCGAGGCCCCGTGGCGCCAACAACGAGGCAGAGGACACCGCCCGCTCCGCCGAGGCCCCGCCCCGCCAACAACGAGGCAGAGGACATCACCGGCTCAGCCGAGGCCCCACCCTACCGGCAACGAGGGGGAGGATTTCCACCGCTTAGCCGAGGCGCCGCCCGCCGGCAATGAGATAGAGGACATCGCCAGCTCCACCGAGGCCCCGGCCCGCTGCCAACGAGGCTGCGCCACACAGAAAACGAGGAAGAGTAGAACACGGTAGGTCGCCGCCGCTCGGGTCCAAGTAAGGTCACCGCTGCTACCCTCCGGTTGAAGCCAATCTAGGCGGGTTGACCATTGACGGCTGGTTAGCTTCTTGGTGATGACGTGGAGTCGGAGAGCTGTGTTGGAGAAGGACGCTGCTTCTGCTTAACTACTCGTGCAGTTGGCTGACTAACACGTGGGCCCAATAGGCCACATGTCAGTTATGCAACTGCACCTGCAGTTAAGTCACTGAAGCTTCTGTTTGGCTCAGCGGGACACAAGTGGGTAGCTTCGGTTAATTAATTATACCTCCAGCGCACCCCTTTTTAGTTGAAGAATGTATGAAATGTAATGAAATCCAACATGTTTATATGAAATCTGACCATGTATGAATGAATTTATTTCGATTAGTTCGAATTCCTATATCATTGGCATTGGATGAACATGCAAGACAATACGTACTAGTATTATTCCCAGGGTGATCACCTCGTTTGCAGCAGTTTCACATGTACTCCCTCCGGTCCTTTCTAGTCTGCATACAAGTTTTGTCTGCAGTCAAAGTATCTCTACTTTGACCAATCTTATAAAAAAAAGTATGCACTTTCACAATGTGCGAATAAAAGGAACATAAGGAGTACAAAGAGTTTGAGCAGCTTTTTAGCGTTTCTGTACATTGCAATCAAACACAGAGGGTTGGCAATTCATAGAGAACATTCAAAACAATCGATGATTATGCATCTCAGCGACTCACATGTCAGAGGCAATATTTACTTCACAACTAAAGAATAAATAAAAATAATTGATTAACGCTACTGACAGCAAAGGGCGTCCCATTCGAAAATATCAAACGCATGTCTTCTTGCTAAAATCAATGAGCAAAATTTGACAAGGTTGTCCCATTCCAAAATATCAAATGCCTATGATTGTGGAATGGGCAGGGTTTGCCATCAGTTCGGACATTGACATGGCACCTCGTGCTAAATAAACCAGCTGTTCTTTTTGTGCAGTTCCACCAAAATCAACCAAATTTGCGTGTAGCTTGTATGATTTCGCCCTTATATGTTGCAACGCCTTGAACTTATCAGCACCTCCTTTCTTGTGGTGTAAATGAATGATTCGATGTATTCATGAACATTTTGTGTAGTTCCCATTGAAATCAAGCTGAGGACCCCTGTTTTCACAAATACAAAAAAAGTGATTAGTATAAAGCAAACTGTACTATGAATTGACAGTTTAAATAGGCACCTACATGGTCCATGTAGAGCACACTTTTAGAAAAATGGAACTCACCAGAAAGAATCCTAGAACAACATTGTACTCGCGCATCACAACAAAAAAATGGAGATTTGTCAGTCCTTCTGAGCTGAAGTTAGTTTGGTCTTGTGGGGAGTAATGTAACCATCCTTCAACTGCACCTTCTGATGAGAAGATAGACATGGCTTCTTCATCCTGGCATAATCGGAACTAGTCACTTCACGTACTCCATATTCTTCTTCAGAGGAAGATGATCCTGTTGTGCAAAGACAAGAGGACAACTAAATGCTAGCATCCCTGTTTGCTCAAAAAAAAGAAAGGAAATATTTAAAACAACATAGATGAAGCACTTCTCAAGGACAATACCACTTTTTCATGAGAGTATCTAAACAGTAGCACAACACCAATAGAGATGACAAAGCTCAATCATATGGATGAAATCAGTGGGCGAGTACCAACCTTTGCCAGGAGGCTTATTGTGTAGAGCATACAGATGAAGCACTTCTCCGGAACCATCTATTGCTATCTACTGTGGTGGCCATGCTTACTATATACTCCTCGATTAGTTTAATGTTTCCAACATCTTCTTGTGTAGTTCCTCTAAAATATATGGTATCTTCAAAGAAGATCCTTGTTTGCACAAGTAGAGATAATTACATATTACATTAAGAGTGGCATCAAATCAGTGGCAAAACAATTGCTCGTTCCAGCCATAGCAATAAATTAAGATGCAAAACTATATCATTACTTGTGTCATCACAGTTCCAGTGCTTCATTACAGCACCGGGAGTTGATTTTTGTTTTTCTTCCACTTGTTCTTCCCCTTCATCACTTGGTTCAATAGCAGACAAGCTTCGCCTTCAATGTAAGATTTGGCATGTCAATTAGGGAGCACAAGTATAGCACTAAACAATGACATTAATTTTTTGATGAAAGTGGCAAAATACAGGCCAACAGTTGTGAAATATCCTTATCTTACCTCAATGGGATATTATGGTGCACATACAGATTGGAAGTCTTGTCTGCATTTGTGTAGTTCACTAAAATCAAGCAACATTACCGTATAAGTAGCACAACATATGAAAGCACACTGCAGAATCATGTGAAAGAAGGCTAGTACTGACCTCTCATGATGCGGAATTCAAACAACTCACAAGAAGAAGATCTGAACCAAATTTGCCAACGGATAGGAAGTAAGATCTCCTCTTGTGCAGTTCCGCTAAGATCAAGCAATCAAGCAACGTTGTTGGTGTGACATTTTGGTTGAACTGCACAAAACACTCTTAAAACAAAAGTGTTTTGTGCAGTGCAACAAAAGGTCACAATGGCAACAAGGTGAAGTAGATAACCCTGTTTACAGAGAGGTGCAAAGGAAACAACTAGTGGTTAATAACGATGAATGACACAGAAGCCAACAAAAAGAAGCATCTACCTTATCTAAATGGGAAAGAAAGCAAGACAGTAGCATTTCTCAAACGGTGGCATCGATTAATATTAACATAGAGATTATATTAACAATAAAACTCGTTAAACATGTAATTTGCTTTTAACTGCGGCATTGCATCAATTTTGTAGCGACATTATTAGAGGGTGTTTGTTTACAGGGACATTTTGGTGTATGGACTAAAAAAACTCCGTGTCAGTCCCATCTAAACCAAACAGGAGGGACTTTTAGGGACTAAAAGTGGGCATTTGGGACTAAAGAAAGAAGACCCGGAGGGAGTCTTTTTGGGACTTTTTCGAATAGTTGCCCCTGCCACGCATTGCACCTTGTCTCTATTAGTTCATTACTAGGGGTAACATGGTCTTTTAGCATGTCATTTAATAACCTCTAGTCCATGTTTAGTCCCTGGAACCAAGCAGGTAGGGACTAGGGAGTTTTTAACCAAACAGGGCCTTAGATTAACAACAGCTAAAGAGTTCCACGGGACAGTGGACACACCAGCACCATGTGCACCTACCGATGTACTGTGGTCATGCACAGTCTGTTGCAACAAAGAACAAACAACCAAGGAGCATATTTGTGTTGGTCCCAGTTTTGTTATCTTTAGACACCTTTCCCTATGTGAGCGTAACAAATCTAGTCCTGCTCAAACTCTATAGCCTTGTCCCCCAAAACAAAAGATCAGTTTGTTACAGATGTGCGTACTGCGTTTGTCATTGTTTTACCTTTTTGACCAACGTAGGTGCTGGATGGCCAGTCTGTACTAGTACTTTCGCCCCTTCCTTTCCTCTTTGAACCACGTCCTAGATTTATGCGATACAACTTTCCCCACTACTTTCCCCCATTCCTTTCCTCTTTGAACCACATCCTAGATTCATGCTATACAACTTTCCCCATTACTTTCCCCCTTCCTTTCCTCTTTGAACCACGTCCTAGATTCGTGCTATACAACTTTCCCCACTCCTTTCCTCTTTGAACCACGTCCTAGATTCATGGTATACAACTTTCCCCACTACTTTCCTGTTTGATCCAACACCTAGATTCGTGTGCAGAAGCGGAAAAAGCCCACATGCAGTTAGAGCAATGCATGTGGAATAAGTAAATTATACCTTAAGGTTCTTGGGGCGTGGTTCGGTGGGCGACAGGACGGTGGTGAATAAGAAGGGGTCGGAGGCCCTCCCGCGCCGCCGCTGGGTGCAAGTGAACAGCTGCGCCGGTAGTGGATTCCCTCCCTCGCCAACGGCGACAGTGTTAAGCCTCCTTCCCTTCCCGGTGGACGGATACTGCCGGCTCTTTGACCAGCAGTGAAGGGAGAGAGAGGCCAACAAAGTCTTGTTTAGATCTGGAGTGGGTGAGAGAGTGTGAAGAGAGCAACTACAAGCACTGAGGCTCCAGCGTGTATATATATACTAAAGAGCGAGTGTGAAGCGTGCAAACCCTAGAAAACAAGTGCCGAGGCTGCAGTTATGCTCAAGTGTAGTTATCGAACCCGAGACCTCAAGTTTGATGAGCGAACAGGCTAACCAGCTACACAACCCTCCCGTTATGTTCAACGAGAGGAAAATAACCTTTTATACATTCCCGCATTCGTGTGACAAGCATGCCATGTTTTTTTGTGTGGGAGTTATTGGGATTTAAATCATAATCGTGTCATGTGGCTTTGGTGGTAAGAGTATCCACAGACCACAGTGGTGCAGAAATAATGCAGCCTTAGTCACCTTACCTCTCTCCATGTAGTACGTTGGGTCCCACGAGTCAGAGGGTGAAACAAACATATTAATAAGAAAAATTAAAAGCGCCAGCGGTGTATCTTACCTCACACATCTCGCCACTGCTAGGGAACACTATCCAATTGATCCATCTATTCGCTCACGTACTATTTTAAGTGAATCCTTATTATAACATGCACACAATTTTGGGCACTTGTATTCGACCTAAGTCAGTGTGCCACCGTATCTCGTACTTATTACTCCCTCCGTCTAGGTGTAATAAGTCACGTTAGAAGGTGCAGCGGGACCAAGGTGCAAGCAGATTGGAGGAGAAGGAGAAACTTGACCGGTCATTCCTCCAATCAAATCCCTGATTTCTGTCCCTAAACACAACAATTAATCCAAACAACTAAGAGATGACATTTTAGATACCATGCAGGGCCACGTATTAACTCGCATGCAAGCCGACTTTGATTTCTTGACTGATCAACGCGTAGTTGTGCTCCATGCATTGGGTTTCCAGGGGAGATAACAAGCAGAGTAAGGAGCATTTGGTTACATCACTTGGGCTGGTCATAGTGGTGAGTAACTTGGACTAGTAACATGCATATGTTACTAGTCTATGTCTCTACTACGCGAAGTTTGCCATCAGAAGCGAGCCGATCTGGCTCTCCTGAGCTAGCAAGGTTTTTCTAGCCCACCCAAGCTAGCTGGCCCACAAAAGCTAACATATTTTAACAGTTCCAAACGCCTAACCTTGCCCATCTACGCTATAAGCTATTCTTGCAATCCAAACGCTCCCTAAGTAACGATGCTCGCTAGCAACGAGGCCAGGAGGGGATTGAGATGCGAAGTTAATGGACGACGCCTAAACATTTTGGGAATATCTGATTTCCGTAAGATGACTTAACACCTAGACGAAGGGAGTACTACTCCTCAGTCCAGGTTTGATGGAATATTCGTCACCTCTTCTCTTCTTGTACGTACTCCATTTGTATCTCACTTCCTGTGGCTTCTCACTCGCACGATTTTCCTATTCTATGAACCTATGTGTGCATGTGCATGTGTGTGTGTGTGTGTGTTTAACATCATGTGTGTGTTAGAGAGAGCGACAGATCGACCTACTCCTACAGAGAGATGGTGTGTAGTGTACAATTTTAGCTGCGAGAGTCGGTGCATTCTCTCGTTTCCGGGCGTCCGATAGGGACAGGCGGACAGCTACCACGCCCGCTCCTGACCAGCCTGGCCCACCCAAAGCCCCTCCATCGCCCGCGCGCGCTTCCTGCCTGAAACGGTCAGCTCCAAAGAACTGGTGCCGCATTCATGCCTGGGCAGAGCGGACGCGACCTCTCACTGGTGCCTGCGTTGAAGGGAGAAGCGGATTCAAGAGTGATGGTTGCTTCGTCCGTCCAACTTACTGCTGGGTCTATGTGATTTGATGGCTCATTGGTCTTTATTACTGAGGTGGTAGGACTGCTGGATGTCCCATGCTTTCGGCGAAAGGACATACTACTAGATTACAATTTTCTCCATTCTTACAGCGGAGGAGTGCAAGAGTAGTGAAAACACACAGGCTCGGTGATTACATGGCCGACCTCACACTATCACCATATTTTCTAGACACCATGCGACACCTAACTCTTTACATAGTACTCCCTCCGTTCCTAAATACTAGATGAGTCCCCGCGCGTTGCCACAAAATAGCCGTATATCTCTCTGCGTAAAATTATCGATTTCATAGAAATAAAAAAAACTCTATAACCGCATGACAAATGTGGTAGCCAAACAAAAAAAACTCCCATCATCATTTAGATCATCCCACGTAAGGAAAAAAGATCAGCCAACTCCTACTGCATAATGGGATTATATTGTTCTTTTTGACATGTTAATGGGACTTAAAAGCTCACTTACATGCATGCTACTAGCGCATGCTTGCATGGAGACAATTTGATGTGATTTAAAACCCACTCACATGCATGCCACGGTATTTCTGCATGCTTGCATGTGGCTTATGTTGGAAATATGCCCTAGAGGCAATAATAAAAGGATTATTATAATATTTCCTTGTTCATGATAATTGTCTTTATTCATGCTATAATTGTATTATCCGGAAATCGTAATACACGTGTGAATAGATAGACCATAATATGTCCCTAGTAAGCCTCTAGTTGACTAGCTCGTTGATTAACAGATAGTCATGGTTTCCTGACTATGGACATTAGATGTCGTTGATAACGGGATCACATCATTAGGAGAATGATGTGATGGACAAGACCCAATCCTAAGCATAGCACAAGATCGTGTAGTTCGTTTTGCTAGAGCTTTTCCAATGTCAAGTATCTTTTCCTTAGACCATGAGATCGTGTAACTCCCGGATACTGTAGGAGTGCTTTGGGTTTACCAAACATCACAACGTAACTGGGTGACTATAAAGGTGCACTACAGGTATCTCCGAAAGTGTCTGTTGGGTTGACACGGATCGAGACTGGGATTTGTCACTCCATATGACAGAGAGGTATCTCTGGGCCCACTCGGTAATGCATCATCATAATGAGCTAAAAGTGACCAAGTGTCTGGTCACGGGATCATGCATTACGGTACAAGTAAAGTGACTTGCCGGTAACGAGACTGAACGAGGTATTGGGATACCGACGATTGAGTCTCGCGCAAGTAACGTACCGATTGACAAAGGGAATTGTATACGGGGTTGATTATATCCTCGACATCGTGGTTCATCCGATGAGATCATCGAGGAGCATGTGGGAGCCAACATGGGTATCCAGATCCTGCTGTTGGTTATTGACCGGAGAGCCGTCTCGGTCATGTCTGCGTGTCTCCCGAACCCGTAGGGTCTACACACTAAAGGTTCGGTGACGCTAGGGTTGTATGAATATAAGTATGCAGCAAACCAAAAGTTGTTCGGAGTCCCGGATGAGATCCCGGATGTCACGAGGAGTTCCAGAATGGTCCGGAGGTGAAGAATTATATATAGGAAGTGCAGTTTCGGCCACCGGGAAAGTTTCGGGGGTCACCGGTATTGTACCGGGACCACCGGAAGGGTCCCGGGGGTCCACCGGGTGGGGCCACCTATCCCGGAGGGCCCTGTGGGCTGAAGTGGGAGGGTAACCAGCCCCTGGTGGGCTGGTGCGCCTCCCTAGGCCCCCTCTGCGCCTAGGGTTGGGAACCCTAGGGGAGGGGGCGCCTCCACTTGCCTTGGGGGGCACTCCAACCCCCTTGGCCGCCGCCCCCCTAGAGATCCCATCTCTAGGGCCGGCGCCCCCCTTGGGGGCCTATATAAAGGAGGGGGGAGGGAGGGCAGCCGCACCTGAAGTTTTGGTGCCTCCCTCTCCCCTTGCTACACCCCCTCCTCCCGTAGTTGCTTGGCGAAGCCCTGCCGGAACTCTGCTGCATCCACCACCACGCCGTCGTGCTGCTGGATCTTCATCAACCTCTCCTTCCCCTTGCTGGATCAAGAAGGAGGAGACGTCATCCGCTCCATACGTGTGTTGAACGTGGAGGTGTTGTCCGTTCGGCACTTGGTCATCGGTGATTTGGATCACGACGAGTACGACTCCATCATCCCCATTCTCTTGAATGCTTCCGCTCGCGATCTACAAAGGTATGTAGATGCACTCCTATCACTCGTTGCTTAGATGAACTCATAGATGGATCTTGGTGAAACCGTAGGAATTTTTTTATTTCCTGCAACGTTCCCCAACAGTGGCATCATGAGCTAGGTCTATGCGTAGTTCTCTATTGCACGAGTAGAACACAAATCTGTTGTGGGCGTAGATCTTGTCAACTTGCTTGCCGCTACTAGTCTTATTTTGCTTCAGCGGTATTGTGGGATGAAGCGGCCCGGACCGACCTTACACGTACGCTTACGTGAGATAGGTTCCACCGACTGACATGCACGAGTTGCATAAGGTGGCTAGCGGGTGTCTGTCTCTCCCACTTTAGTTGGAGCGGATTCGATGAAAAGGGTCCTTATGAAGGGTAAATAGAGGTTGACAAAAAATCACATTGTGGTTATTCGTAGGTAAGAAAACATTCTTGCTAGAACCCAATTGCAGCCACGTAAAATATGCAACAACAATTAGAGGACGTCTAACTTGTTTTTGCAGCAATTGTCTTGTGATACGATATGGCCAAAAGTTGTGATGAATGATGAATGATATATTGTGATGTATGAGATCATGTTCTTGTAATAGGAATCACGACTTGCATGTCGATGAGTATGACAACCGGTAGGAGCCATAGGAGTTGTCTTTATTTTTTGTATGACCTGCGTGTCATTGAAGAACGCCATGTAAATTACTTTACTTTATTGCTAAACGGGTTAGACACAGAAGTAGAAGTAGTCGTTGGCGTGACAACTTCATGAAGAAACGATGATGGAGATCATGGTGTCATGCCGGTGACGAAGATGATCCTGGAGCCCCAAAGATGGAGATCAAAGGAGCTATATGATATTGGCCATATCATGTCACTATTATATAATTGCATGTGATGTTTATTATGTTTATGCATCTTGTTTACTTAGAACGACGGTAGTAAATAAGATGGTCCATTATAATAATTTCAAGAAAGTGTTCCCCCTAACTGTGTGCCGTTGCTAAAGTTCGTCGTTTCGAAGCACCACGTGATGATCGGGTGTGATAGATTCTTACGTTCACATACAATGGGTGTAAGACAGTTTTACACATGCAAAAACACTTAGGGTTAACTTGACGAGCCTAGCATGTACAGACATGGACTCAGAACACAGAGACCGAAAGGTCGAACATGAGTTGTATGGAAGATACGATCAACATGGAGATATTCACCGATGATGACTAGTCCGTCTCACGTGATGATCGGACATGGCCTAGTCGACTCGGATCGTGTAACACTTAGATGACTAGAGGGATGTCTAATCTGAGTGGGAGTTCATTAAATAATTTGATTAGATGAACTTAATTATTATGAACTTAGTCTCAAACCTTTGCAAATATGTCTTGTAGATCAAATTGCCAACACTCATGTCAACATGAACTTCAACGCGTTCCTAGAGAAAACCAAGCTGAAAGATGATGGCAGCAACTATACGGACTGGGTCCGGAACCTGAGGATCATCCTCATAGCTGCCAAGAAAGCATATGTCCTAGAAGGACCACTAGGTGAAGCACCCATCCCAGAGAACCAAGATGTTATGAACGCTTGGCAGTCACGTGTTGATGATTACTCCCTCGTTCAGTGTGGCATGCTTTACATCTTAGAACCGGGGCTCCAAAAGCGTTTTGAGCAACACAGAGCATATGAGATGTTCGAGGAGCTAAAAATGGTTTTCCAAGCTCATGCCCGGGTCGACAGATATGAAGTCTCCGACAAGTTCTACAGTTGTAAGATGGAGGAAAATAGTTCTTTCAGTGAGCACATACTCAAAATGTCTGGGTTGCACAACCGCATGTCCCAGCTGGACATTAACCTCCCGGACGAGGCGGTCATTGACAGAATCCTTCAGCCGCTCCCACCGAGCTACAAGAGCTTTGTGATGAACTACAATATGCAGGGGATGGTGAAAACTATTCCTGAAGTATTTTCAATGCTGAAGTCAGCAGAGGTAGAAATCAAGAAAGAACATCAAGTGTTGATGGTCAATAAAACCACCAAGTTCAAGAAGGGCAAGGGCAAGAAGAACTTCAAGAAGGACGGCAAGGATGTTGCCGCGCCCGGTAAGCCAATTGTCGGGAAGAAGTCAAAGAATGGACCCAAGCCCGAGACTGAGTGCTTTTATTGCAAAGGGAAGGGTCACTGGAAGCGGAACTGCCCCAAATACTTAGCGGACAAGAAGGCCGGCAACACTAAAGGTATATTTGATATACATGTAATTGATGTGTACCTTACGAGTACTCGTAGTAACTCCTGGGTATTTGATACCGGTGCCGTTGCTCATATTTATAACTCACAGCAGGAGTTGCGGAATAAGCGGAGACTAGCGAAGGACGAGGTGACGATGCACGTCGGGAATGGTTCCAAGGTCGATGTGATCGCCGTCGGCACGCTACCTCTACATTTACCTACGGGATTAGTTTTAAACCTCAATAATTGTTATTTAGTGCCAAGTTTGAGCATGAACATTGTATCTGGATCTTGTTTGATACGAGATGGCTACTCATTTAAATCTGAGAATAATGGTTGTTCTATTTATATGAGAGATATGTTTTATGGTCATGCCCCGATGGTCAATGGTTTATTCTTAATGAATATCGAACGTAATGTTACACATATTCATAGTGTGAATACCAAAAGATGTAAAGTTGATAACGATAGTCCAACATACTTGTGGCACTGCCGCCTTGGTCACATTGGTGTCAAGCGCATGAAGAAGCTCCATGCTGATGGACTTTTAGAGTCTCTCGATTATGAATCATTTGACACATGCGAACCATGCCTCATGGGCAAAATGACCAAGACTCCGTTCTCCGGAACAATGGAGCGAGCAACCAAATTATTGGAAATCATACATACTGATGTGTGTGGTCCAATGAGCGTTGAGGCTCGTGGAGGATATCGTTATGTTCTCACTCTCACTGATGACTTGAGTAGATATGGGTATGTCTACTTAATGAAACACAAGTCTAAGACCTTTGAAAAGTTCAAGGAATTTCAGAATGAGGTAGAGAATCAACGTGACCGAAAGATAAAGTTCCTACGATCAGATCGTGGAGGAGAATATTTAAGTCACAAATTTGGTGCACACTTAAGGAAATGTGGAATCATTTCACAACTCACGCCGCCTGGAACACCTCAGTGTAACGGTGTGTCCGAACGTCGTAATCGCACTTTATTGATATGGTGCGGTCTATGATGTCTCTTACCGATTTACCGCTATCATTTTGGGGATACGCTTAGATGCACTCCTATCACTCATTGCTTAGATGAACTCATAGATGCACTCCTATCACTCCTAACCAGGCTTCAATTTGCTGGCAACGTTCGAGCTTCCTAAGAAATGAAGTTTGCAACCTTTTGACCATGGATCATTTTGTGCAGTTTCACCAAAATCGAAATGAACATCCCTATGGCAAGGAAATTGAAGAAGCGTGATTAGAATAAGATTACTGGGACTAGTTGATGAGACATAAACTCATCACAAATACAGTATTTAGAAGCCAGTAGAGGTATGTGCGGGTCAAAGAAGTAGAGAAATATCCACATGGAGTGATGTGGGCAGCTGGAGCAGTGGTGCAAGCCGGCTGTAAAGGGAGTTGTACCTGAGGGATGTCGGGACGTAGCTCAATCTTGAGGAGGGCGGCAGGAGGCGGCAACTGCCCACGTTGCGGCAGTGAGCAAGGGACGAAGGCAACCTCATCAGCTTTGTGAGAGAGAACGGCGGGGACCCCTGATCGGGACGTGCCGATAGTGGGTTTTCGCCATCAACGATGGCGATCGCATCTACACTAAGCATCCACCCCTTCCCCCGGCGGACGTGATCCGTCGGGATGTTAGAGATGTGGCCACAGTCGTTTTGTGCGAGAAAGTGTGAAGAGAGCAACCCCAGCAAGCAACCGTGTAGGCTGGCCCGTCCTGACTATGTATATAGTGGAGCGGTTTCCTTTTCTCTCCATATGAACCTATCATATTGCGTACATGCCACTGAAGAAAAAAACTTTATTTATAAATGACACGACACCTACTACTCGTTCTGCTATAACCTTGCACTTGGCATCTCCAAAATATTAACCTTGTGATTGGCTCTTCGCCTCTTCGGTGAGCAATAATGGTAGTGCAGTATATATCGTTTTGGCTATATGAGACCGAATGAGTTGCTGCACGTCCACCACGTGGGCGAGGGTCGAGGGGCGAGGGCGAGGGAGAGTGCTACATATGGAGCAAAATGAGTGAATCTACACTCTAAAATACGTCTATATACATCAGTGTTTGGAGTATGTACTATTAGTTCATATTGAAATCTACTAAAGGACATATATATTCCAAACAGTATGATATAATCTCTATAACCAAGGTAGTAGGGACGAGGAGTAAACGGAGGGAGTAGTAAATTTTTCTCCTCGTCCTGCGAGCCACCGCGCGCGTGGGCGAGGGAGCGGGCGTAAGGCGTACAATACTAAGCAAGCTTCACCTCATCCTACGAGCCACCGCGCCCGTGGGCGGGGGAGATGGCGTACTAAGCAAGCTTCTCCTCGTTCTGCGAGTTGACGGGACACATCAAAAGTACTCCATTGTATAGAGCCTTGCCTCTAAGGTAGACCCCACATGGTTTGCCTCATTTTTTAACATAATGCGTCAAGTCGCAATTTGTTTGTTCACCCGTGGTAGACGATCGTCCCTCCACCAAGTGGACAACCAGTACATGTGCCAAATTACCACGTGGGTTGCCTTCTCGTACAGAAATGAGCTCCACCTGTACCCGCGCAGGTGTGGTTGGGAAAGAGACGGGAGTATGTGCGCCGTGCATGCACCTCTTCTCTTCGTGCACGCCCCCCACCTACGTGGGTGTGTGTGAGAGATACAAACCGCGTTCGTGAGTGTTTTTTGTTTTGGGGTAGGGTGGGGGTGGGGGTGGGGGGGGTTGATTTCGTGAATGTATTTGTGGGAATATGTGTCGATGACATCTCAAACAAAATTTTGCATGCAATGTGTGTGAAATGAAGGCCTATCCATATCATATATAGAGGGTCGGGTGATCCACGAGAAGAGAGGGAGGGGAAATAGATATCGATAGAGTTGAAGAGATGATCAAGTGGGTGGGTGCGAGATCGATGAAGAGAGCCATCGAAATTGTGTGTGTGTGCAAGTCAAAGATATAGGGTGACTGACCTACCAGAACGTCAGAGGGCACAAGTCAAGTTTGTGTGTGGCAGGGAGACATGACTAGAGCTCTGGATGTATCGGTGTGTGGGGGGGGGGGGGGGGGGGGGGGGGGGGGAGGGGTAGGCAGAGGCCTAACTATAGAGGTAGAAAGACTCATATATGTGTTGAGAAGGAGAGACCCAGCTATGTCTTGAGGGAGATCGGTCGACATCCATACATAACTGAAGGACGGGAAATATGATGGGATAGAGAGAGAGAGAGGATAGAGAGAGGGAGGGAGAGGGGTAGAGTGCTGGATGGGTGATGGAGTTGCTTCTCGAAGATGGTGGGAGAGGCCTACTAGACAAACTAAGGGTGGAACTGCAATGTTATCAATAAGAGTGGGGATGTGTTTCTGTGTGTGCCTGTGCATGATAGATCTGTCGAGACGCATCCGTGGATGATGAAGGGGAACCATGTGTTTGGTAAGCAAACCTAACTAGATCGGTAGATCAATTGTTGTTTGTTAGAGGAAGGGAGAGACATAACTAATGAGGTAGATCGATCGATGCGTGGGTAAAAACGAGTTATAAGGACCTAGCTAGCTATATGTATAGCGGGAGATCGGTCGGTGTACGTCCATTTGTTAGAGGAAAATAAGGCCCAGCGAGACGGATAGACAGAGAGAATGGAGCTAGGAGGTGGTGCGAGAGGCCCAACTACTAGCTAGATAGGGGGAGGAGTGTGCGGTTGTGAGATCGATGAAAAGAGGGGCGAGAGTTTACTCGTGTGTGGGACCGTATGAGAGGCACGAGGCAAGGACACATAAAGGAGGAGATTGAAGGTGCGTGTGTATGTTGTAGGTAGGCATCGCTGGAGCGGTTTATCGATCGGTATGTGTCGGAAAGGAGTTGTGGAGACTTTGGGAGAACTACCTAAAGAAAAAATGAATGTGCTCGGTGGATAGATACAAAGTTTAGAGGATTGTGTGGATGTAAGAGACTAACAAAGATCATAATTTGATATGAAAGTGGATTCATATATTTGAATAGGAGATCATAGTGTTTTAAACATATGCATGCATGAATATAGCGGTGATACGCGTGCTGTGCACATGTTATACCATAACGTGATAATGCATGGCATTTGCAACTCACAGCTAAATGTCGAACAATCAAAACCATACTATACATCAAACAATCTCACATTTTATTTGAATTTGTGATAATGTGTGGCGTTTGCAGCTTACAACTAAATATCGAACAATCTAAACAATACTATATATCGAACATTCTCACATTTTATTTGAATTTGTGGTAATGTGTGGTGTTTGCAACTCACATCTAAATACTTGTAGGCGTAGGGGGCGGGGCACCATACATAATGTGATAAACACATTATACATATGAGACATGGTTTAGATTATGAAGATCTAGCTAGAGCTATAAATGTAATGTGATTTTAAATCAACATAAAGTGGATTCAAAAAATTGAGTCCGAGTTCATATAGTACACATAGTTCATATGTAACTCGAGACTAATCATGTGGTGTGCTGTGAAGATAATACACAAACGATGGTTTAACTTGACAATAATGATGATTGTAGATCTTATTAAAATAGAGAAACGAATTCAAATGCTTTGACTTCACAACAATCATTACTGTAGATCTTATTCAAATAGAGAAACGAATTCAAATTTAGTTCATATCGAAGCGGTAGTATATACGTTTGGAATGCACTCAAACGTTCATTTGAGTAGTAGGTTGCATGCATTATACACGTAGCAAAATATTTTAATTGAACATAACATGAATTCAAAGTTTTGAATGACATTTGTAGTGTGAATTGATTTGGTACAGTACACGTTAGGCTTGTCCGGAAATTTCAACCCGCGCCTTGTTAGCCCGAAATATTTAAGATATATCTTTGTTTCGTTGTGCTCCGACAACTCCCTCCATCTCAACCCGCGCCTTGCTATTCTGACATTACAACGCGCGCGAAAACTCCCACCTCCTGTGAAATCCCAACACGCGAAATGCCCATGGTACCCCTGAACCGAAACAACCACCTCAAATCGGTGGGGGGTACTTTCGTAACTTACCCCACATTTTGGACAAGCGCGTCCCTAAGCCATGGTTCCCCACTCCCATCCCATCCGCCCACCCATTCTTACACCGAGGCCGCAAAAACCCGCGACGAAGCCCCACACCCTCCTCCGTCCGCCACAAAGCCGGAGCCTCTTCCCTGACGATTTCGTCCACAGCAACACCTTGACATCCCTCATCCATCGTACCGGATGAGGATCCGTCGTTGATCTCGTCGTCCCGCTGGTTCAGCCACCCCGTCCTCCACCTCCAAGGAGCTTCCCCGATGTTCCCCTCGTCTTTCGTGCCACCTCCATTCCCACACCGCCGTCTTCACCTACACCACCGGAAGAGCATCATCATCACCGTTTCCTCGGATGAAGCTGCGGCCTGATAACCCACAAGTGTAGGGGATAATTGTAGCCTCTTTCGATAAGTAAAAGTGTCGAACTCAACGAGGAGCTAAAGGTAGAACAAATATTCTCTCAAGTCCTATCTGCCACTGATACGACTCTACGCACGCTTAGTGTTCGCTTTACCTAGAACAAGTATGAAACTAGAAGTACTTTGTAGGTGTTGTTCGATAGGTTTGCAAGATAATAAAGAGCACGTAAATAAAATGTAGGGGCTGTTTAGATGAAGACACGACTAAACTAGTTTTAGTAGAGAGCTTTTTGTCACGAGGAAGTTATTTGTCCCTAGGCAATCAATAACTAAACCGCTAATCACTATTGCAATTTTATTTGAGGGAGAGGCATAAGCTAACACACTTTCTCTTCTTGGATCATATGCACTTATGATTGGAACTCTAGCAAGCCTTCGCAACTACTAAAGATCATTAAGGTAAAACCCAACCATAGCATTAAAGCATCAAGTCCCCTTTATCCCATACGCAAACAACCTACTTACTCGAGTCTGTGCTTCTGTCACTCACACCACCCACCATAAGCAAATCATGAATATATTGCAAACCCTACAACGGGGATTCCTCATGCTTGCGCAACACGGAGAGCACCATAGGACATCACCAATAATAAAACATGCAACTCAAACCAATCACGATCATCAATTAACCCATAGGACCAAAAGGATCTACTCAAACATCATAGGATAGCCATACATCATTGGAAAATAATATATAGCGTTGAGCACCATGTTTAAGTAGAGATTACAGCGGGTAAAAGAGAGGTTACACCTCTGCATAGAGGGGAGAAGAGTTAGTGATGAAGGCGGTGAAGTTGTTGGTGAAGATCGCGGTGATGATGATGGCCCTCGGTAGCGTTCCGATGCCACCAGAAGCAAGGGGGAGAGAGCCCCCCTTCTTCTTCTTCTTCTTATTCTTCTTCTTCTTCTTCTTCTTCCTTGACCTTCTCCCTAGATGGGAGAAGGGTTTCCCCTCTGGTCCTTGGTCCCCATGGCGTGGGAGGGGTGAGAGCCCCTCTGAGATTGGATCTGTCTCTCTGTCTCTCTCTGTTTCTGCGTTTTTAGATTCTGCCCTGGCACTGTTTCTTTTATATCAGGAGCTCCTTAACTCCAATTGGATTGAAACCTTCGCCGCGATTTTTCCCCGAAAATTAGCTTTCTTGCGGCAAAAGAATAGCAGCAACCGCCTTATGAGGGGCCCACGAGGGTCAGGGGCGCGCCCCCTGCCTCGTGGCCACCTCGGGCACCGTTTCGTGTTGATTCTTCCTCCCATATTTCTCAAATATTCCAAAAATATTCTCCGTTTGTTTTTATCCCGTTTGGACTCCGTTTGATATGGGGTTTCTGCGGAACATAAAACATGCAACAGATAGGAACTGACACTGGGCACTGGATCAATATGTTAGTCCCAAAAATAATATAAAAAGTTGCCAAAAGTATATAAAAGTTGAATAATATTGGCATGGAAAAATTAGAAATTATAGATACGACGGAGACGTATCAGCATCCCAAGCTTAATTCCTGCTCGTCCTCGAGTAGGTAAACTATAAAAAAGATAATTTTTGATGTGGAATGCTACCTAGCATAATCTTGACCATATATCTAATCATGGCATGAATATTAAGACAGGAGTGATTCAAGGCAATAGTCTATCATTTGACATAAAAACAATAATACTTAGGGCATCCCAACAAACAATCATGTCTTTCAAAATATCAATGCTTCCAGAACGTTATCCCTACAAAATCATATAGTCTTGTATGCTCCCTTTTCTTAACACAAGGTACCCCTCATGCCTATCCCGGTGTCAGCCAAGCAATTGTTTCATACTTTAGTATTCTCAAACTTTTTCAACTCTCATGCAATACATGAGAGTGAGACATGGATATAACACTATAGGTGGAATAGAATATGATGGTGGGGGTTATGTGGAGAAGACAAAAAAGGAGAAAGTCTCACATCGACGTGGCTAATCAACGGGCTATGGAGATGCCCATCAATTGATGTCAATGCGAGGAGTAGGGATTGCCATGCAACGGATGCACTAAGAGCTATAAGTGTATGAAAGCTCAAACTGAAAACTAAGTGGGTGTGCATCCAACTTGCTTGCTCATGAAGACCTAGGGCATTTGAGGAAGCCCATCTTTGGAATATACAAGCCAAGTTCTTTAATGAAAAATTCCCACTAGTATATGAAAGTGACAAAATAGGAGACTCTCTATATGAACAACATGGTGCTATTCTGAAGCACAAGTGTGGAAAAAGGATAGTAACATTGCCCCCCCTTTTTTTCTTTGTTTTCTTTGTTTTCTCTTTTTTTGCGCGGGCTTCTTTGGCCCCACCTTTTTTTTATTTAGGCTTCTTTGGCCTCTCTTTTTTTATTTTTTATGGGGAAATGCTCTATAATGACGATCATCACACTTTACTTACTTACAACTCAATATTACAACTCGATATCTAGAACAAAGATATGACTCTATATGAATGCTTCCGGCGGTGTACCAGGATGTGTAATGATCTAGCATAGCAATGACATAAAAAACGAACAAGCCATGAAAACATCATGCTAGCTATCTTACGATCATGCAAAGCAATATGAAATGAATGCTCAAGTCAAGTATATGATGATGATGGAAGTTGCATGGCAATATATCTTGGAATGGCTATGGAAATGCCATGATAGGTGGGTATGGTGGCTGTTTTGAGGAAGATATAAGGAGGCTTATGTGTGATAGAGCGTATCATATCACGGGGTTTGGATGCACCGGCGAAGTATGCACCAACTCTCGAGGTGAGAAAGGGCAATGCATGGTACCGAAGAAGCTAGCAATGATGGAAGGGTGAGAGTGCGTATAATCCATGGACTCAACATTAGTCATAAAGAACTCACATACTTATTGCAAAAATTTATTAGCCATTGAAACAAAGTACTACACGCATGCTCCTAGGGGGGAGGTTGGTAGGAGTTAACCATCGCACGCCCCCGACCTTCACGCAAATATAAACAATCAAAAGACAATGCGCGCCAATTTGGTTACATAGTTAGTAGACCATACGTGCATGCTTCGGGAATAACAAACCTTAACACCAATATCCTTACTAAACACAACCATCTACTAGTACCTCCCACATATTATCATCTCTATATCGCAAAACTATTGCAAGGAATCAAACGTATCATATTCAGTGATCCACAAGTTTTATGTAGGATTTTATGACTAACCATGTGAATGACCAATTCCTGTCATCTCTCTAAATAGATATAAGTGAAGCAAGAGAGTTTAATTCTTTCTAAAAAATATATGCCCATGCTCTAACAAATATAAGTGAAGCAAAAGAGCATTCTACAAATGGTGGTTTTCTGTGTGAAGAGAAACAGGCAATCCAAACTTTAAAAGATATAAGTGAAGCATATGAAGCATTCTATAAAGCCATACTCAAACGATTTGAGTGAGGTGCAATGAGCATTCTATAAATCAAGCAAGGACTATCTCATACCAGCATGGTGCATAAAATAAAAGTGAAAACTAAATGCAAAAGACGCTCCAAGACTTGCACAAATCGCATGAACGAAACAAATACGAAAACATACTGATACTTGTTGAAGAAAGAGGGGATGCCTTCCGGGGAATCCCCAAGATTAGACGCTTGAGTCTCCTTGAATATTTACTTGGGGTGCCATGGGCATCCCCAAGCTTGAGCTCTTGCCTCTCTTCCTTTTCCTCATATCGAGACCTCCTCGATCAAACACTTCATCCACACAAAACTTCAACAGAAAACTCGGGAAGATCCGTTAGTATAATAAAGCAAATCACTACTCTAAGTACTGTTGTAAATCAATTCATATTTTGTTTTTTCATTGTGTCTACTGTAATATATCTTTTCCATGGCTTAATCCACTGATAGAAATTGATAGTTTCATCAAAAACAATTAAACTATGTATCAAAAACAGAATCTGTCAAAAACAGAACAGTCTGTAGCAATCTGAACATTCACCATACTTTTGGTACCCCAAAACTTCTACCACAATTAGGAAAAATAAAAAATTTGTACAGAAATACAGTGCAAAAAGAATCAAAACCGTTTGACGTTCCAGTAAAAAATGTAAAATCGCGCACTACAACCAAAGTTTCTGTCCTGCACCGTACAAACCAACAAGCATTGTAAACATCCTAAAGGCAAACCTTAGCACATTATTTTTATAATACAATGAAATTGTACAAGGGGATAATTATTTTTGATGAAAAGTTTCTGTAATCAAGATTCACAAAGTTTCCGTGAGCATGAACAAAGTTCAAGGAGCTCTCCCACTTCAACAATGCTTGTCTTTCTCACTTTCACCTTCCTTTTTGAAAAGTTTTGGGTTCCCCCCTTTATTTTCTTTGTTTTTAGACTATATAAAAGCACTCAACAGAAATAAATGACTCTCTAAAACTTCCGGGTTGTCTCCCTGGCAGCACTTTCTTTAAAGCCATTAAGCTAGGCATATAGTGCTCAAGTAATGGATCCACCTGGATCCCAAGGTATATCAAAGCCAATTTTAATTAACAATGATTTGAGATTTAGTAGTGAGCACAAAGTAACATGTATCATGCAACAACGCAGTCTAACTCTCTTCCTATGCATCGGCATGTCATAAAAGAACAATTCATGCACACCAAGTAAAGGCCAATGCATAGTATAAACAGTTTCTTGCAATTTCATCGTGTGGGAAACATAGAGAGGTGGAGATATAGTTCCTCTCTCATAATAATTACAAGTAGGAGCAGCAAGCACATGCATATTATATCTATCAAAATCATCATGTGTAGTAGTAAAAGGCAACCCATCAATATAATCCTTAATAAGGGAAAACTTCTCCGATATAGTGTAGTAGGGAGAATTCAAAAAGATAATAGGACTATCATGCATGGGTGCAATAGCAACAATTTCATGTTTAACATAAGGAACTATAGCAATTTCATCTCCATAAGCATAATTAATATTGGCATCTTGGCCACAAGCATAGCAAACATCATCAAAAAGGGATATTTCAAGAGAATCAACGGGATCTTAACAATCATCATAGCAATCATCCTTCGGTAAGCACGAAGGAGAATTAAACAATGTATGAGTTGAAGAGTTACTCTCATTAGAAGGTGGGCACGGGTAGCTAATTCACTCTTCCTCATTTTGTTCTTCGCTCTCCTCATCATCTTTTTCATCCAATGAGCTCACAATTTCATCAATTTCTTCTTCCATAGCTTCCTGCAAAATAATATTCTCTTCTTGGACAGCGGAGACTTTCTCAATAAATGCATCAATATGGGAATTGTATTCATAATTTTCATAGCAATATCTAAGTATAGCAAAATTCTCAGGTCTGTAAACTGAATCATCAAAATCTTCAAACTCTTTAAACATAGATTCAATCTCATAAGCACCCATAAAAGCA
Source organism: Triticum aestivum (assembly GCF_018294505.1). Taxonomy (NCBI): domain Eukaryota; kingdom Viridiplantae; phylum Streptophyta; class Magnoliopsida; order Poales; family Poaceae; genus Triticum; species Triticum aestivum. The sequence goes on along the minus strand of NC_057795.1, from coordinate 611,409,379 downwards.
ACAAATTCTTTTATTTGTTCCACATCATAGTAATCATAGATACCATTAGCATAAGAAGCCAAGGTTTTATTATCATTGAATTTGCATGAAAAGGGAAGGTGTGGAGCCTTCATCCTATAGCAACAAGTATAATCATGTCTCAACCATAGATCCCGAGCATACCAACGCAACATATAAATTTGATCCCATAATAATTTCCCTTTTTGTGTCAAGTGATAATCCCTAAAGTATTCACGTTGATCCAACGTGTCTCCCATAACATAATTGAATGGGGTTTTCTCAGGATTATCAAAGTAGTACATAATTTCTTTCACATAACAAGCATCAAGGGTTTTAGGAGATTCCCCATCTCCATGAGTAGAAAGTACACCTAATTTTTTTGGTATTTCGTGTTCCATATCCACAACTAAAGATAGAGAACAACTTAGCAAATAAAAATTACTTAGTGATAAAGCAAACAAGCACACACGAGAATATTCACCCCACACTATGACCCCGGCAACCGTGCCAGAAAAAGGTCTTGATAACCCACAAGTGTAGGGGATAATTGTAGCCTCTTTCGATAAGTAAGAGTATCGAACCCAACGAGGAGCTAAAGGTAGAACAAATATTCTCTCAAGTCTTATCTGCCACTGATACGACTCTACGCACGCTTAGTGTCCGCTTTACCTAGAACAAGTATGAAACTAGAAGTACTTTGTAGGTGTTGTTGGATAGGTTTGCAAGATAATAAAGATCACGTAAATAAAAAGTAGGCTATTTAGATGAAGAAACAACTAAATTAGTTTTAGTAGAGAGCTTTTTGTCATGAGAAAGTTATTTGTCCCTAGGCAATCGATAACTAAACCGGTAATCACTATTGCAATTTTATTTGAGGGAGAGGCATAAGCTAACATACTTTCTCTTCTTGGATCATATGCACTTATGATTGGAACTCTAGCAAGCATCCGCAACTACTAAAGATCATTAAGGTAAAACCCAACCATAGCATTAAAGCATCAAGTCCCCTTTATCCCATACGCAAACAACCTACTTACTCGAGTCTGTGCTTCTGTCACTCACGCCACCCACCATAAGCAAATCATAAACATATTGCAAACCCTACAGCGGGGATCCCTCACGCTTGCGCGACACGGAGAGCACCATAGGACAGCACCAATAATAAAACATGCAACTCAAACCAATCACGATCATCAATTAACCCATAGGAAAAAATGGATCTACTCAAACATCATAGGATAGCCATACATCCATTGGAAATAATATATAGCGTTGAGCACCATGTTTAAGTAGATATTACGGTGGGTAAAAGAGAGGTTACACCGCTGCATAGAGGGGGGAAGAGTTGGTGATGAAGGCAGTGAAGTTGTTGGTGAAGATCGCGATGATGATGATGGCCCCTGACGGTGTTCCGGCATCATCGGAAGCAAGGGGGAGAGAGCCCCCCTTCTTCTTCTTCTTCCTTGACCTTCTCCCTAGATGGGAGAAGGGTTTCCCATATGGTCCTTGGTCCCCATGGCATGGGAGGGGCGAGAGCCCCTTCGAGATTGGATCTGTCTCTCTGTCTCTCTCTGTTTTTGCGTTTTTAGATTTTGCCCTGACACAGTTTCTTTTATATCCGGAGATCCGTAACTCCGATTGGATTGAAACCTTCGCCACGATTTTTTTCCTGAAAATTAGCTTTCTTGCAGCAAAATAATAGCAGCAACTGTCTTACGAGAGCCCCATGAGGGTCAGGGGCGCGCCCAGTGGGGGTAGGCGCGCCCCCTGCCTCGTGGCCACCTCAGGCACCGCTTCGCGTTGATTCTTCCTCCCATATTTCCCAAATATTCCAAAAAATATTCTCCATCCGTTTTTATCCTGTTTGGACTCCGTTTGATATGGGGTTTCTGCGAAACATAAAACATGCAATAGACAGGAACTAGCACTGGGCACTGGATCAATATGTTAGTCCCAAAAATAATATAAAAAGTTGCCAAAAGTATATGAAAGTTGAATAATATTGGCATGGAACAATCAAAAATTATAGATACAACGGAGACGTATCACGGCCTAATCGGCGCCACCAAAGAGGTTGTACTCTAATCACCGCGTTTTCTTCTTGATTCGATCTCATGGTGCTGCCAGCGCTCGGTCCCGAGCCGACAAGGCGCGGCTCCATCCACGGCGGCATCGCCGGCCACTTCATCCATGGTGTCGCTCCCTCGGCAGCGATGTCCACATCATTAGGAGCCGATGCTGCTTTAGCTCTCGCTCGCGCTACTGATCTGCTCTTGCTCTCGGTCCCCTTCCTGGTCTGCTCTTGCTATTGCTCTTGCTCGCGCTGATACTCTTGCTCTTGCTCTTGCTTGCGATGCTGCTCCGATTTAGCTACACTTTAGTCGACTGAATCGAATTTTGGGTCAGTCGATTTTCAGGGGGTGGGGGGCTCGCTGGGGTGAAGGAAGAACCAGCCGCAGCGGGGAGGGGGGCTTGCCGGAGAGGTACCCCACTATCTATCTTAGGGTTCAGGGTGGGGGCGGTGGTCGCTGGCGGTGGCGTGGGGATCGCCGTAGAAAAAGCTCGGCATGGGGGGCCTAGAGGGATGGCCGGGGCGGCGACAGACCGACGATGGGGAGTGTTTTCGGGGCGGGCGGGGCAGTGCACCATCGGCCGCGGGCGGCGGGGGGCTGCTGTTTGGTCGGTGGTGGCTGGCGGCTCAGGGGGTGGAGGTTGAAGATGAACCGCAGGCCCTTGATTTCGTATCCAATCAACTGCCAGAGATGAAAAAGTCAATCGACTGACGTGTAGCCTCACCTTGCTAATGCGTTCAGTTTCGATAGTAAAATTCAGTTTTGACAGCAAAATTCAGTTTTGACAGTTAAGTTCAATTTCGACAGTTAAATTTAGTTTCGACAGTTAAGTTCAGAGATGAGCGGCTGATGTATTTTACATCTAGCACTTTGTGGTTATGTATTTTACGTCATCTATTGGAGATGCTATTAGAATTCCACTCAGGTTAACGTCGTCTCTCTTGTCCTGATTCAGCCTCAGTGTCGTACAACTCACCAGAGCTACTCCAACGACGAAACCCTCCATCACAACGGAGCAGTACCTCGGGCTCCATCTCCAGACGCCTAAGATCTTCTTCCCCTCCTCCGACAGCCAAGTCAGTCGGAGCATCCTCACTGGCCAACCCATTCACGCTGAGATCGTCATGGCTTCGCCAAAGAGGTTGTACACCTGTTGCATCTCTTTTTTACTCTACATGTTATATATATTTTCCACTGAGCACACGTAGTAATGGGAAATATGATTATTTTATCCTACAATATGACAAGCAGTGAGGTACCAGGCAACTTAGCTATTCATGATGGACTCTCTTGAATGCTATCATTATTTATCTCTGCGTGTTTGAGCTGTGCATTTGTCGATGGTCCTGGGAGTTGAGTTAGTAGGGCAGTGGCCTAGGTCCAAAGTAATAGAAGTAGCACAAAAACATTTTTTTAGTGTAGGCTTTTCCTTGCTCAAGCCTGCCTACTAGAATCGCCAGTGCTTGAAAGGAAAAGTGAATGAAAAACATAGGAATTGGAAAGTTTCCTATGGTACTACTATTCATGAATTTGGTTCAAAGGAATGGAGCAAAGGAAAACTGTAGGATTTGTTCCTTTAGTGTCTCCTTGAAAGAAAAAACGTAAGAATTTTAATTTTCACTTGTCCTCCTTTTCAAATTCCTACTCATGAAGCACAAGACTAAGAGATAGTAGCATAATAGCATTATAACCGTACATTTTCTTGTGGTTTGACTTAATCTCACCATGCTTCTTTGCATCCTGTGATCTTCCAATTGTTGTGAATCAAACACCCAGATTGGCAAAAATCCTATGTTTTTAAATTCTCTGTTTTGCACATGCATTCCTATCCTATTCTTGTCTATTTCCTATCCCTGCATTGTTGGAATCCTCCAATTCAAATGAGCCCTTACAGAATTACTTCTCTTACAGATAGTTGTCAAAGAAAACCTTGCGTAGTTTGTCCCGCTCCTACTGCACCGTCATCCACCCCAGCCCAGCTGCTCCAATGACAGAAGGGTCCAGCACAGCAGGGATCCGGCCTCCAGTCTGTCTTTCGCCGCCTCAGATCTTCTTCCCCACCGCCGACAACCATGAAAACTGCATTACCATCATCAACCGAGCAGATGACCTCGAGGACTACACGGGTCCGCAAGAGAGGCCACACTCTTACGTGTCTGCTTACGTTATGCATCGCTTGATATTACATGCTACTTTATCATCCTGTTCACCGATTAGACTCCGAGTCAGCTCCAAACTAATGGTCAAACATGAGTTTTCAAATGGTTGTGGGGTATATATCAGGGCCGCAATCAATAGTATCTATCTACTATCTGGTTAATCTCCGGTGTCTACTATGAGTTTCATGTTGGGTGGGAAACAAACAATAAAGAAGCCATTATCTGTATTTTTTTAACTGAAGAAATTATCTTCCTGCTATTATTGGTTTTGGGTCTATCCACAGGTTGCTACCATCACTCTGGATTTCTGCATGCACTCCTTACATAATCTCACTATGTTTTATTCCTATGCATGACAGTTATTGTAAAAAATGGAACTGAACATGTAGAGCAAAAGAGACGAGCCTTGCGTGGCAATAAAATTTCATGCAGACGTTGCTCCATGGTAGGTGCAAAGACAGCCCCCCTCCATTCATTTCAGATTGTAATCGAGAGGAAGATATCTGTTCTGAGTGGGATTCAGAAGGAGAAGACAACTCCTATTTACCCCCTGAGGTCTTCGCTCTAACTTTGCATGCTGATGTTGGTTATATCAAGCATATGGTGCCTTGCATTGCTTACTTTATACATCAAATATGTCATCTTCTTAGTTTAGACATCCTTTCTGCGAATGCCATCTGTTTAGTTTATTCATTGTTTATGTGAATTATGCAACGCCATCTTGTTTAGCCAGGCATCATATATGTGAATTTTACAATTCCATCCTACTTAGCCAGTCATCTTATATGTAAATTATATCAGGCCATCCTTTTTTTGTTACATATTACATTTGTCAACAATGTTAGTACATTCAACTGCTCTTCGTGTGCATCAGCAATTTGACATGGTGATGGCAAATTCTGGAGTGAAAACAAGGTCTTCAGAGCAGACTATGCTATCTGATGAAGCAAATATCTCGCTAGTTACGGATAGCTCCTCAGAGGAGCATTCAGAGACAGATGACCAATCATATTCCCCCTCGAGGTGTATGCTCTAACTTGGCAGGGTTATGTTTCTCATATCATGCGTATGGTGTCTCGCATTGCTATGTCATTTAATTAGTTTAGACATGCTTTGTGTGAATGCCACCTGTTCAGTGTCTAATTACCATATATGTGAATTATGCATTGTCATCTTGTTGCAAGACATTATATATGTGAATTATGCAATGCTATCTTGTTGCAAAGGCATTATATATGTGAATTATGCAATGCCATGCTGTTTAGCCAATCATCATGTATGTGAATTATATCATGCTATCATTTTTTTGTATTACGTGTTCCATTTGTCGACAACGTTTGTATATTCAACTACTCTTCCTGTGCATCAGCCATTTGAAGCGGTGATGGAAGTATCTGGAGTGAAAACAAGGTATTCAGAGCAGACAATGCTACCTGCTAAAGCAGACATCTTGCTGGTTACAAAGAGCTCCTCAGAGGAGGATTCAGAGACTGATGACCAGTCCTATTTCCCCCCTGAGGTCTATGCTCAAACTTGGCAGGGTTATATTACCCATGTCATGCATGTTGTCTTGCATTGCTTAGTTTTTACATCATATATGGTTTGCCATCTGCTTACTTGCTTACTATATAAATCATATATTTGAATTATAGCATGCCATTATGTTTACATAGTACATACACATCATCTATCTGAATTATGGCATGACAACCCATTTAATAAAGACATCATATAGTTATATCATCTCATCATGTTTAGTGTTTACAGTCATCATATTTTGAATATGGCATTCTATCCGTAATGTATGTGAATTATGGCATGCCAACCTATTTAATAAACACATTATATAGTTATATCATGTCATCCTGTTTACATAGTCATATTTTGAACTATGTCTTTCCATCTTTTTTAGTTAGCCATCATAATGTGAAATTGTGTCATGCTATCCTGTTTAGTTAGCCATCATATATGTGAAATTGTGTCATGCTATCCTGTTTGGTTAGACAACATAAATGTGAATTATTTCATGCCACCTTTTATTCCCCACTATCCATAGCACCTGTCTATCATACAATGTCTATACTTTCAATTACTTTTCTTGTTTATCAGCCATTTGAATTGGAGAGGGTGGTGGCAGTATCTAAGGGAGTAACAACACGGTCTTCAGAAAAGATAGTGCTACCAGTTGATGCAGATAGAACCACGGTTGTACTTGCCCAAGGACCAGATCCACCACACATAGCCCAGGCTCTCGCAGATTGTACCCCTACCCGGTTGGACAGAGAACTAGCTACACCCCTTCTAACCCCAACCCCGACAGATAGTAACCAATTTCTAGTTGACACAACACCGTCTCCACCACAGAGCACCCAAACACGAGCAGTTAGTAAGGGAACTACAGTGCCCAAAGCATGAGGACCACCACTCCGAATCCCAACTCAACGCTAAAAGGAGAAGAAGTTTTGTTCTCAGGTCAGGTTCTGTAGCTATGGTTCATACTCCTTTGCTCTTGGGTTACTATATTTACCCATACCAACTATTTTCAAATTTGAAGGATGGAATTGAAACTCCAATGGCGCAATAGGTATATTTTAAACCTGTTTCTTTAACTGGTTTGCTATTGTAACCTGCTCTATGTTGATTTTCAATTGAATAAACAGTTATGTTCTCATGTCATGCACATTGCAAGTGTTGTTATTGCTCTATAGTTTCCCACACTTATATTCTGTCTATTCTGCTTTGTCTTGAACAAATATTATTTGAACTGTGCCTCTATCTTGATTTGGCAACAAAACTAGAATGATATAGACCATAAAGTGACCATGGTACATAGATATATGTTTGTTTCATGCTGTTATCCTGTCCACTTTACTACTGAACTCATTTACCAAAATGAGTTTCATATACAACATGGTAAACCAGTGATGTGTCTGCTTGTTTCTCTTTTAGAATGCGGACAAAATATTGGAGAACAGTACCACGTTATGCAATGGTAAAGGAAGTAATGCAGATAAGGTTCAAGATAGTGAGACATCCCTGTTGGTCTCCACGAAAGCTGATAAAAACTATCTTGACGACAGTGAGGGAACCCAAAAGTCCTGTCTTGATGTAGTGTTCGAGTTACTGGCCACTACTGCTGGCACAAGTTCTTTGAACTCGCTGCCTGAATCAGTTCGCCTTCTTGAGTCTCAACTTCAAGTTGAAATACATTGATCAGATGTGCTGCGACAGGAAGCTGAAGGGCTGTGGAAGTCCCTGCAGAATTCAAATGCATACTTCCTGGTGCAACAACAAGCGCTGGAGGATTTAAGTGCCAAACAAGAGAAAGTTAATAAGCTTGCTAAGCATCTTGCCAGCATTATGGGTACCCAGGGTATTGTTTCTTGAGATCTTCTGAAGTGGTTTCAGTTCTGGATTTGTTTTGTTGCGGCGTTTATTTGTGTTGGTCGCCAACGTTGACAACTAGTGTATATGATATGCTGCTTTGTTCCCTATATTTGCACTGGTGGCGAACTTTGATGCCCAGTGGATGTAATATGTGTAACAGCCGTGATAGCCTAGCATTAGTTGCTTGCTTATTTATTTCCTTGTTGTCTTGTTTATTTGTTTTCTTGTAGTCAGTGCAGTTCTTTTTCCGCGGTTTGCTAGTGGCCGCAATAACCTATTTTTTAAAACTAGGCCACAATAACCATGGGCTACATATTTACTGTAGTGACACTGGGCCCCCTACTGGCCGTAGAAACAATGGGCCTTCTATGGGATGTATCATCAATGGGCCTTCTATGGGCCGTATGATCGATTGGCCAAACATGGGCCAATAACAGACCGCATTATGGCCGTAAACGGGGTAGAGTTGGAATCGTCCGTTCATGGGCCGACCATAACAGGCAGTCGTTAATAGGCCGTATTTGATGACGCTATGAAAATGGCCCAACGTATTAACGAGCCACAAACGGGCCGACTGTAACACTGGGCTGAATTTGGCCCACAAGCATAAAATGACAGTAACGGGCCGTAAGTAATCGAATGCTGGAAATGAGCCCAAGAATAAATGGGCCCTGAGAGGCCGAAAGATAACATGGGCTGAAACAGCCCAATGGAATAATGGGCCATTAATGGGTATAAGTGATACACTATTTATTACGGGCTAGTTTCACCACGGGCCGTTAATGGGCCAAGAGTTACAAAGGGCCTCATATGGGCCAAAAGATGTCATGGGCCAGAAGTTAAAACGGACTGGAATCATATTGGACAGCCCATATGATGCTACTGGGCCTAATTCGGATAGGTCGTAATGGGCCCTGGGTTAGCGGGTTGTAAATGGGCTATATGCGAACATGATGTTAACAGGCTTTCAGTTGGCCGACCCGCCACCTTTTGACCAAGTCAAACGGGCCAGCCTTTTCACAGGAATGGGCCTCTGTTGGGCCATGCCACGTGTCGACGTATCATAGGCACCTTCTGTCCAATGAGTGGATGACATCTATCCCAACGATGAGCCGACACATGTTTCCTCCAGCCAATGATGATTTTACACGTGGAAAATCCCCATTGGTCGGGGCTGTTAACGGGTTATCGGATCCAAAACCGGACCCGATAGCTTAACGGTGTTCTGTTGCGGTGGATGCCACGTGTCGGTCACCCTTGACGAAAGCACTTCTGTGACACACGATTTATCGTCATGGAAGTGGACACTTCCGTGATTACAATTTTGGTAATGTCATGGAACACTTCTACGACAACACATGTATGACTATCTTGATTCTGTCATAAAATCGTCATGGATGTACATGCATGACAAAAAACGCGACCTACTGTGACAAACACGTATCATCACGGAAGTGTATTTTTTTGTAGTGACAGTAGGAAGAGGAAATTCAAAACCTCCAATAATGATAGTTGGAATTTTTCCAATAGAATTGATGCTATGAACTTGAGGTTGTTTCCTCGGAAAGTGTACCGTATGCTCATTACCATTAACATGAAAAGTGACATTGCCTTTGTTGCAATCAATAACAGCCCCTGCAGTATTCAAAAAGGGTCTACCAAGGATAATCAACATACTATCGTCCTCGGGAATATCAAGAATAACAAAGTCTGTTAAGATAGTGATGTTTGCAACCACAACAGGCACATCCTCACAAATACCGACAGGTATAGCGGTTGATTTATTGGCCATTTGCAAAGATATTTCAGAAGGTGTCAACTTATTCAGTTTAAGTCTATGATATAAAGAGAGAGGCATAACACTAACACCGGCTCCAAGATCACATAAAGCAGTTTTAACATAGTTTCTTTTAATGGAGCAAGGTATAGTTGGTACTCCTGGATCTCCAAGTTTCTTAGGTATTCCATCCTTAAAAGTATAATTAGCAATCATGGTGGAAATTTCAGCTTCCTATCTTTCTTTTATTTGTAATAATATCTTTCATGTATTTAGCATAAGGATTTACTTTAAGCATATCAGTTAAGAGCATACGTAAGAAGATAGGTCTAATCATTTCAGCAAAGCGCTCAAAATCCTCATCATCCTTTTTCTTGCACGGCTTAGGAGGAAAAGGCATGGGTTTCTAAACCCATGGTTCTCTTTCTTTACCGTGCTTCCTAGCAACAAAGTCTCTCTTATCATAACGTTGATTCTTTGATTGTGGGTTATCAAGATCAACAACAGGTTCAATCTCTACATCATTATTATTACTAGGTTGAGCATCAACATGAACATTATCATTAACATTATCACTAGGTTCATGTTCATCACCAGATTGTGTTTCAGCATCAGAAATAGAAATATCATTGGGATTCTCAGGTGTGTCTACAACAGGTTCACTAGAAGGATGCAAAGCCCTATCATTTTTCTTTTTCTTCTTTCTAGAAGGACTAGGTGCATCTAAATTATTTCTCTAAGAATCTTTCTCAATTCTCTTAGGGTGGCCTTCAGGATACAAAGGTTCCTGAGTCATTTTACCAGTTCTAGTAGCCACTCTAACAACAAAATCATGTTTATTATTTAATTCATCGAGCAAATCATTTTGAGCTTTAAGTACTTGTTCTGCTTGAGTGGTAACCATAGAAGCATATTTACTAATGAGTTTAAGTTCACCTTTAACTCTAGCCATATAATCACTCAAGCGTCCAATCATGTAAGCATTACTCTTTAATTCTCTACCAACATAAGCATTGAAATTTTCTTGTCTAGCCATAAAGTCATCAAATTCATCCAAGCATTGGCTAGGGAACTTAGTGGACGGGATTTCAACCTTATCATATCTATAGAGAGAATTTACCTTTACTACCTGTGTCGGGTTATCAAGACCATTTGTCTCTTCAATAGGTGGTATATTAAGACCATGTATTTCTTCAACAGGAGGTAAATTCTTAACATCTTCAGCTTTAATATCTTTTTCTTTCATAGATTTCTTTGCCTCTTGCATATCTTCAGGCCTGAGAAATAGAACACCTCTCTTCTTCGGAGTTGGTTTAGGAGTTGGCTCAGGAATTGGCTCAGGAAGAGTCCAATTATTTTCATTAGTCAACATATTATTCAATAGCAATTCAGCTTGATCGACTGTTCTTTCCCTGAAAACACAACAAGCACAACTATCCAAGTGGTCCTTGGAAGCATCAGTTAGTCCATTATAAAAGATATCAAGTATTTCATTTTTCTTAAGAGGATGATCAGGCAAAGCATTAAGTAACCGGAGAAGCCTCCCCCAAGCTTGTGGGAGACTCTCTTCTTCAATTTGCACAAAATTATATATTTCCCTCAAGGCAGCTTGTTTCTTATGAGCAGGGAAATATTTAGTAGAGAAGTAATAAATCCTATCCTGGGGACTACGCACACAACCAGGATCAAGAGAATTAAACCAAGTTTTAGCATCACCCTTTAACGAGAATGGAAATATCTTAAGGATATAATAGTAGCGAGATTTCTCATCATAAGTGAACAGGGTGGCTATATCATTTAACTTAGTAAGATGTGCCACAACAATTTTAGATTCATTGCCATAAAAAGGATCAGATTCAACCAACGTAATTATCTCAGGATCGACAGAGAATTCATAATCCTTATCAGTAACAAAGATAGGTGAAGTAGCAAAAGCAGAGTCATATTTCATTCTAGCATTTAGAGATTTCTGTTTCACTTTAGCTAATAGCTTCTTAAGATCAGATCTATCATTGCAAGCAAGAATATCTCTAGTAGTTTCTTCATCCATAACATAACCCTTTGGAACAACAGGCAATTCATACTTAGGGGGAGAACCTTCATCATCACTATCTTCAATAATATCAGTATCAATAATTTCATCCTCTCTAACCCTAGCAAGTTGTTCATCAAGAAATTCACCTAATGGCACAGTAGTTTCAAGCACAGAAGTAGTTTCATCATAAGTATCATGCATAGTAGAAGTGGCATCATCAATAACATGCGACATATCAGAATTCATAGCAGAAGCAGGTTTAGGTGTCGCAAGCTTACTCATAACAGAAGGAGAATCAAGTGCAGAGCTAGATGGCAGTTCCTTACCTCCCCTCGTAGTTAAGGGATAAAATTAGTTCTTTGGTCTTTCAAGTTCCTCATAGTGATCAGCAGATATAAATCCCAAGTGACTCAAAGAATAGAGCTATGCTCCCCGGCAACAGCGCCAGAAAATAGTCTTGATAACCCACAAGTATAGGGGATCGCAACAGTTTTCGAGGGTAGAGTATTCAACCCAAATTTATTGATTCAACACAAGGGGAGCCAACGAATATTCTCAAGTATTAGCAGTTGAGTTGTCAATTCAACCAAAACCCTGGATAACTTAGTATCTGCAGCAAAGTATTCAGTAGCAAAGTAGTATGGAAGTAACGGTAACAGTGGCAAAAGTAATAGTAGCAGTTTTGTAGTAATTGTAACAGTAGCAATGGTAAAGTAAATAAGCAAAGCACAATATGTGAAAATCTCGTAGGCATTGGATCGGTGATGGATAATTATGTTAGATGCGATTCCTCATGTAATATTTATAACATAGGGTGATACAGAACTAGCTCCAGTTCATCAATGTAATGTAGGCATGTATTCCGAATATAGTCATACATGCTTATGGAAAAGAACTTGCATGACATCTTTTGTCCTACACTCCCATGGCAGTAGGGTCCTAATGGAAACTAAGGGATATTAAGGCCTGCTTTTAATAGAGAATCAGACCAAAGCATTAGCACTTAGTGAATACATGAACTCCTCAAACTACGGTCATCACCGAGAAGTATCCCAATTATTGTCACTTCGGGGTTGTCGGATCATAACACATAATAGGTGACTATAGACTTGCAAGATAGGATCAAGAATTCACTTATATTCATGAAAACATAATAGGTTCAGATCTGAAATCATGGCACTTGGGCCCTAGTGACAAGCATTAAGCACAGCAAAGTCATAGCAACATCAATCTCAGAACATAGTGGATACTAGGGATCAAACCCTAACAAAACTAACTTGATTACATGGTAAATCTCATCAAACCCATCACCGTCCAGCAAGCCTACGGTGGAATTACTCACGCACGGCGGTGAGCATCATGAAATTGGTGATGGAGGATGGTTGATTATGATGACGGTGACGAATCCCCCTCTCCGGAGCCCCGAACAGACTCCAGATCAGCCCTCCCGAGAGAGATTAGGGCTTGGCGGCGGCTCTGTATTGTAAAACGTGATGAAACTTTCTCTTTGATTTTTCTCTGCGAAAGCAAATATATGGAGTTGGAGTTGAGGTCGGTGGAGGGGGCACGCCCCCCACCCTCGTGGACAGGGTGTGGGCCCCCTAACGCTGATTCTTTCACTAGTATTTTTTATTAATTCTGAAAAGTTGCTCCGTGGATTTTCAGGTCATTCCGAGAACTTTTATTTCTGCACAAAAATAACACCATGGTAGTTCTGCTGAAAACAGCGTCAGTCCGGGTTAGTTCCATTCAAATCATTCAAGTTAGAGTCCAAAACAAGGGCAAAAGTGTTTGGAAAAGTATACGACGGAGACGTATCAAACATGTATAAGTTATGAAGAAAGCAATAGCAACAAACTAAACGATCATAGTGCTAAGCTAACGTGTGGGTCATGTCAATCACATCATTCTCTAATGATATGATCTGTTCATCAAATGACAACTCATGTCAATGGCTAGGAAACTTTAACCATCTTTGATCAACGATCTAGTCAAGTAGAGGCATACTAGTGACACTCTGTTTGTCCATGTATTCACATATGTACTAAGTTCCCGGTTAATACAATTCTAGCATGAATAATAAACATTTTGAAGGAAATATGCCCTAAAGGCAATAATAAAGTTATTATTTATTTCCTTGTTTCATGATAAATTTTTATTATTCAGGCTAGAATTGTATTAACCGGAAACACAATACATGTGTGGATACATAGACAAACATAGTGTCACTAGTATGCCTCTACTTGACTAGCTCGCTGAATCAAAGATGGTTAAGTTTCCTAGCCATAGACATGAGTTGTCATTTGATTAATAGGATCACAACATTAGAGAATGATGTGATTGACTTGATCCATTCTGTTAGCTTAGCACTTGATCGTTTAGTATGTTGTTGTTGCTTTCTTCATGACTTATACATGTTCCTATGACTATGAGATTATGCAACTCCCGTTTATCGGAGAAACACTTTGTGTGCTACCAAACGTGACAACGTAACTGGGTGATTATAAAGGTGCTCTACAGGTGTCTCCGAAGGTACTTGTTGAGTTGGCATATTTCGAGATTAGGATTTGTCACTCTGATTGTCGGAGAGGTATCTCTGGGCCCTCTCGGTAATGCACATCACTATAAGCCTTGCAAGCAATGTGACTAATGGTTAGTTGCAGGATGATGCATTACATAACGAGTAAAGAGACTTGCCGGTAACGAGATTGAACTAGGTATTGAGATACCGATGATCGAATCTCGGGCAAGTAACATACCGATGACAAAGGGAACAACGTATGTTGTTATGCGGTTTGACCGATAAAGATCTTCGTAGAATATGTAGGAGCCAATATGAGCATCCAGGTTCCGCTATTGGTTATTGACCGGAGACGTGTCTCGGTCATGTCTACATAGTTCTCGAACCTATAGGGTCTGCATGCTTAAAGTTCGGTGACGATTTATATAATGAGTTATGTGTTTTGATGTACCGAAGGTAGTTTGGAGTCCCAGATGAGATCAGTGACATGACGAGGAGTCTTGAAATGGTCGAGACGTAAAGATCGATATATTGGACGACTATATCCGGACATCGGAAAGGTTCCGAGTGATTCGGGTATTTATCGGAGTATCGGAGAGTTACGGGAATTCCCCGGGGAGTATATGGGCCTTATTGGGATTTAGGGGAAAGAGAGAGGGGAGGCTGCGCCCCCCAAGGCCTAGTCCGAATTGGACCAGGGGGAGGGGCTGCGTCCCCTCCTTCCTTCTCTTCTCTTTTCCCTTTCCTTGACTCCTACTCCTACTACTTGGAAGGGGGGGAATCCTACTCCCGATGGGAGTAGGACTCCTCTAGGGAGCGCCATAGGAGGGCCGGCCCTCCCCGCTCCTCCACTCCTTTATATATGGGGGCAGGGGGCACCTCTAGACACACAAGTTGATCTGTTGATCTCTCCCAGCCGTGTGCGGTGCCCCCCTCCACCATATTCCACCTCGGTAATATCATAGCGGTGCTTAGGCGAAGCCCTGCGTCGGTAGCATCATCAACACCGTCATCACGCCATCGTGCTGACGGAACTCTCCCGCAAAGCTCTGCTGGATCGGAGTTCGTGGGATGTCATCGAGCTGAACTTGTGCTGAACTCGGAGGTGTCGTACGTTCGGTACTTGGATCGGTCAGATCGTGAAGACGTACGACTACATCAACAACGTTGTGCTAACGCTTCCACTTACGGTCTACGAGGGTACGTAGACGACACTCTCCCCTCTTGTTGCCATGCATCACCATGATCTTGCGTCTGCGTAGGAATTTTTTTTAAATTACTACGTTCCCCAACAGTGGCATCCGAGTCTGGTTTATGCGGAGAGGTTATATGCATAAGTAGAACACAAGTGAGTTGTGGGCGATACAAGTCATACTGCTTACCAGCATGTCATACTTTGGTTCGGCGGTATTGTTGGATGAAGCGGCCCGGACCGACATTACGCGTACGCTTACGCGAGACTGGTTCTACCGACGTGCTTTGCACACAGGTGGCTGGCGGGTGCCAGTTTCTCCAACTTTAGTTGAATCGAGTGTGGGTACACCCGGTCCTTGTGAAGGTTAAAACAACACTAACTTGACGAACTATCATTATGGTTTTGATGCGTAGGTAAGAAAGGTTCTTGCTCAGCCCGTAGCAGCCACATAAAACTTGCAACAACAAAGTAGAGGACGTCTAACTTGTTTTTGCAGGGCATGTTGTGATGTGATATGGTCAAGACATGATGGTAAATTTTGTTGTATGAGATGATCATGTTTTGTAACAGAGTTATCGGCAACTGGCAGGAGCCATATGGTTGTCGCTTTATTGTATGCAATGCAATCGCCATGTAATTGTTTGACTTTATCACTAAATGGTAGCGATAGTCGTAGAAGCAATAGTTGGTGTAGCGACAAGACCTCAAATAGTCTGATCTTTGTGCATCAGTGTCATCCCTGGATCGGTAATGCTGACACGCACAGTACTTGAAGGATTTATAACAGAGTAACAATCTGATACGTCTCCGTCGTATCTATAATTTTTGATTGTTCCATGCCAATATTCTTCAACTTTCATATACTTTTAGCAACTTTTTATACTATTTTTGGACTAACAGATTGATCCAGTGCCCAGTGCCAGTTCCTGTTTGTTGCATGTTTTATGTTTCGCAGAAACCCAATATCAAACGGAATCCAAATGGGATAAAAATGGACGAAGAATTATTTTGGAATATTTAGGATTTTCCGGAGGAAGAATCAATGCGAAACGGTGCCCGAGGTGGCCACGAGACAGGGGGGCGCGCCCTCACTCTCATGGTCCACCCGTAAGGTGGTTGACACTCTTATTTTGCCACAAGAAAGCTAATTTTATGAGGAAAATCTGGGCGAAAGATTCACCCCAATCAGAGTTACAGATCTCCGGATATAAAAGAAACGGTGAAGGGGAAGGATCTGAGAATGCAGAAATAGAGAGAGACAGAGAGATAGGTCCAATCTCGGAGGGGCTCTCGCCCCTCCCATGCCATGGGAGCCAAGGACCAGAGGGGAAACCCTTCTCCCATCTATGGAGGAGGTCAAGGAAGAAGAAGAAGGGGGACCCTCTCCCCCTTGCTTCCGGTGGCGCCGGAACTCCGCCGGGGGCCATCATCATCACTGCGATCTTCACCAACAACTTCACCGCCTGCATCACCAACTCTTCCCCCCTCTATGCAGCGGTGTAACCCCTCTCTTACCCAATGTAATCTCTACTTAAACATGGTGCTCAACGCTATATATTATTTCCCAATGATGTATGTCTCTCTTATGATGTTTGAGTAGATCCGTTTTGTCCTATAGGTTAATTGATGATCGTGATTGGTTTGAGTTGCCTGTTTTATTGTTGGTGCTGTCCTATGGTGCTCTCTGTGTCACACAAGCATGAGGGATCCCTGCTGTAGGGTTTGCAATATGTTCATGATTTGCTTATGGTGGGTGGCGTGAGTGAACAGAAGCACAGACCTGAGTAAGTAGGTTGTTTGCGTATGGGATAAAGGGGACTTGATGCTTTAATGCTATGGTTGGGTTTTACCTTCATGAATCTTTAGTAGTTGTGGATGCTTGCTAGAGTTCCAATCATAAGTGCATATGATCCAAGAAGAGAAAGTATGTTAGCTTATGCCTCACCCTCAAATAGAATTGCAATAGTGATTACCGGTCTAAGTTATCGATTGCCTAGGGACAAATAACTTTCTCGTAACAAAAAGCTCTCTACTAATATTTACTTTATTGCTTCTTTATCTAAACAGCCCCTACTTTTTATTTACGTGCTCTTTATTATCTTGCAAACTTATCCAACAACACCTACAAAGTACTTCTAGTTTCATACTTGTTCTAGGTAAAGCGAACATCAAGCGTGCGTAGAGTCGTATTAGTGGCTGATAGGACTTGAGAGAGTATTTGTTCTACCTTTAGCTCCTCGTTGGGTTTGACACTCTTACTTATCGAAAGAGGCTACAACTATCCCGTATACTTGTGGGTTATCAAGACCTTTTTCTGGCGCCGTTGCCGGGGAGTCATAGCGTGGGGTGAATATTCTCGTGTGTGCTTGTTTGCTTTATCACTAAGTAATTTTTATTTGCTCTTCTTTGTTGTTTTCTATCTTTAGTTATGGGTAGGAAACGCAAAATACCAAAAAAATTAGTTGTACCTACTGTACCAATGATTGAAGAACCGCTCAAAATCTATCACACTCCTGAAGCTTTTTACTTGGATCATCTTCGATCCCTTTGTGCTCGTGCTGAAACCCCAACTAGCTTAGTTGAGGGCAAATCTTTAGATGAGCATGCTTGTTACGTGCGGCACCATATATCTGAAAAAGGGAAACTTTTACTGGATCAAATTCATCGTTTGCAATGCTATGCTTGGAATTTATGTGAAATATATGATATTACTTGTTGTTCTGAAAACCCTAAGAAACACCTTCCCTACCAATGTGAGTTTATTGATAATGGGATCATATCTTCGTATGCTTTGATAATGGGATCATATCTTCGTATGTTCAACAATTTGAAGAATTTGTTGCTTTTAAGGGTGCTTATGAAATTGCTTCTTTGATTGAAAAGTATGATGCTACTCTCTACAAATCTGAAAATTTTGCCATACTTGAATATTGTTATGATAATTATGCTTCTAATGCCTATGTTAAACTATATATTGAGAAATTCTCCGCTGTCCAAGAAGAGGCTAATATTTTGCAGGAAGCTATGGAAGAAGAAAATGATGAAACTGTGAGCTCATTGGATGAAAAAGATGATGAGGAGAGCGAAGAACAAAAGGAGGAAGAGCGGATTGATCACCCGTGCCCACCTTCTAATGAGAGTAACTCTTCAACTCATACGTTGTTTAATTCCCCTTCGTGCTTACCGAAGGATGATTGCTATGTTGATTGCTATGATGATTGCTATGATGATTGTTATGATCCCGTTGATTCTCTTGAAATATCCCTTTTTGATGATACTTGCTATGCTTGTGGCCAAGATGCCAATATGAATTATGCTTATGGAGATGAACTTGCTATAGTTCCTTATGTTAAACATGAAATTGTTGCTATTGCACCCACGCATGATAGTCCTATTATCTTTTTGAATTCTCCCAACTACACTATATCGGAGAAGTTTGTGCTTATTAAGGATTATGTTGATGGGTTGCATTTTACCGTTGCACATGGTGATTTTGATAGATATGATATGTATATGCTTGCTGCTCCTACTTGCAATTATTATGAGAGAGGAACTATATCTCCACCTCTCTATGTTTCCAATATGATAAAATTGCAAGAAACTGCTTATACTATGCATTGGCCTTTACTTGGTGTGCATGAATTGTTCTTTTATGACATGCCGATGCATAGGAAGAGGGTTCGACTTCGTCATTGCTTGATATATGTTACTTTGTGCTCACTACTAAATTACAAATCATTGTTAATTAAAATTGGCTTTGATATACCTTGGGATCCGGGTGGATTCATTACTTGAGCACTATATGCCTAGCTTAATGGCTTTAAACAAAGCGCTGCCAGGGAGACAACCCAGAAGTTTTAGAGAGTCATTTATTTCTGTTGAGTTCTTTCATATAGTTTAAACACAAAAAAATAAAGAGGGGAACCTAAAACTTTTCAAAAAGGAAAGTGAAAGTGAGAAAGACAAGCATTGTTGAAGTGGGGGAGCTCCTTGAACTTTGTTCACGCTCACAGAAACTTTCTGAATCTTAATTACAGAAACTTTTTAACAAAAATAATTATCCCCTTGTACAATTCCATTGTATTATAAAAATAATATGCCAAGGTTTGCCTTTGGATGTTTACAATGCTTGTTGGTTTGTACGGTGCAGGACAGAAACTTTGGCTGTAGTGCGCGATTTTACATTTTTAACTGGAAAGTTAAACGGTTCTGATTCTTTTTGCACTGTCTTGTTGTTCAAATTGTTTATTTTTCCTAATTTGTGTAGAACTTTTGGGGTACCATAAGTACGGTTAATGTTCAGATTGATATAGACTATTCTGTTTTTGACAGATTCTATTTTTGATGCATAGTTTGCTTGTTTTGATGAAACTATCAATTTATATCAGTGGATTAAGCCATGAAAAAGCTATATTACAGTAGACACAATGCAAAAACAAAATATGAATTGGTTTGCAACAGTGCTTAGAGTAGTGATTTGCTTTGTTATACTAACGGATCTTACCGAGTTTTCTGTTGAAGTTTTGTGTGGATGAAGTGTCTAATCGAGGAGGTCTCGATATGAGGAAAAGGAAGAGAGGCAAGAGCTCAAGCTTGGGGATACACAAGGCACCCCAAGTAAATATTCAAGGAGACTCAAGCGTCTAAGCTTGGGGATGCCCCGGAAGGCATCCCCTCTTTCTTCAACGAGTATCAGTATGTTTTTGTATTCGTTTTGTCTATGCGATATGTGCAAGTCTTGGAGCGTCTTTCCCATTTACTTTTCACTTTTATTTTATGCACCATGCTGGTATGAGATAGTCCTTGGTTTATTTATAGAATGTTCATTGCACTTCACTTAAATCTTTTGAATATGGCTTTATAGAATGCTTCATGTTCTTCACTTATATCATTTGAAGTTTGGATTGCTTGTTTCTCTTTACATAGAAAACCGCCATTTGTAGAATGCTCTTTTGCTTCACTTATAATTGTTAGAGCGTGGGCATATATTTTGTAGAAAGAATTAAACTCTCTTGCCTCACTTATATCTATTTAGAGAAATGACAGGAATTGGTCATTCACATGGTTAGTCATAAAATCCTACATAAAACTTGTATATCACTGAATGTGATATGTTTGATTCCTTGCAATAGTTTTGTGATATAAAGGTGGTGATATTAGAGTCGTGCTAGTTGAGTAATTGTGAAATTGAGAAATACTTGTGTTGAGGTTTGCAAGTCCCGTAGCATGCACGTATGGTGAACCGTTATGTAACGAAGTTGGAGCATGAGGTGCTCTTTGATTGCTTTCCTTATGAGTGGAGGTCGGGATCGCGCGATGGTTAACTCCGACCAACCCTTCCCCTAGGAGAATGCGTAGTAGTACTTTGCTTCATGGGCAAGTAGAATTTTGCAATAAGTATATGAGTTCTTTATGACTAATGTGAGTCCATGGATTATACACACTCTTACCTTTTCGCAATTTGCGAGCCTCTACGGTACCGTGCATTGCCCTTTCTCACCTCGAGAGTTGGTGCAAACTTCGCCGGTGCATCCAAACCCCGTGATATGATATGCTCTATCACACATAAGCCTCCTTACATCTTCCTCAATGCATTTCCCTAGCCATTCTGAGATATATTGCCATGCAACTTCCATCATCATCATATACATGACTTGAGCATTCATTTCATATTGCTTTGCATGATCGTAAGATAGCTAGCATGATGTTTTCATGGCTTGTCCGTTTTTTGATGTCATTGCTATGCTAGATCATTGCACATCCCGGTACACCGCCGGAAGCATTCATATAGAGTCATATCTTTGTTCGAGATATCGAGTTGTAATATTGAGTTGTAAGTAAATAAAAGTGTGGTGATCATCATTATTAGAGCATTGCCCCAGTGAGGAAAGGATGAAGGATACTATGATTCCCCCACAAGTCAGGATGAGACTCCGGACTTTATGAAAAATAAAAGAGGCCAAAGAAGCCCAAATAAAAAAAGAGGCCAAAGAAGCCCACAAAAAAATAAAAAGAAATAAAAAAAGAAAATAAAAAAATGAGAGAAAAAGAGAGAAGGGGCAATGTTACTATCCTTTTACCACACTTGTGCTTCAGAGTAGCACCATGTTCTTCATAGAGAGAGTCTCCTATGCTTTCACTTTCATATACTAGTGGGAATTTTTCATTATAGAACTTGGCTTGTATATTCCGATGATGGGCTTCCTCAAATGCCCTAGGTCTTCATGAGCAAGCAAGTTGGATGCACACCCACTTAGTTTCTTTTGTTTAGCTTTCATATATTTATAGCTCTAGTGCATCTGTTGCATGGCAATCCCTACTCCTCGCATTGACATCAATTGATGGGCATCTCCATAGCCCGTTGATTAACCGCGTCGATGTGAGACTTTCTCCCTTTTTTTGTCTTCTCCATATAAACCTCCACCATCATATTCTATTCCACCTATAGTGCTATATCCATGGCTTGCACTCATGTATTGCGTGAGGGTTGAAAAAGCTAAAGCGCGTTAAAAAGTATGAACCAATTGCTCGGCTTGTCATCGGGGTTGTGCATGATGGGAGCATTTTGTGTGACGAAAATGAAGCATGGCCAAAACTATATGATTTTGTAGGGATAAGCTTGCTTTGCCCTTGATGTTTTGAAAGACATGATTGCTTTATTAGTACACTTGAAGTATTATTGTTTTTTATGTCAAATGATAGACTATTGCTTTGAATCACTCGTGTCTCAATATTCATGCCATGATTAGACATATGATCAAGATTATGCTAGGTAGCATTCCACATCAAATTTTTTTTTATCATTTACCTACTCGAGGACGAGCAGGAATTAAGCTTGGGATGCTGATACGTCTCCGTCGTATCTATAATTTTTGATTGTTCCATGCCAATATTCTTCAACTTTCATATACTTTTGGCAACTTTTTATACTATTTTTGGGACTAACATATTGATCCAGTGCCCAGTGCCAGTTCCTGTTTGTTACATGTTTTATGTTTCACAGAAACCCAATATCAAACGGAATCCAAACGGGATAAAAACGGACGGAGAATATTTTTGGAATATTTGAGAAATATGGGAGGAAGAATCAACACGAAACGGTGCCCGAGGTGGCCACGAGGCAGGGGGCGCGCCTGGCACTCTCGTGGGCCACCCGTAAGGCGGTTGATGCTCTTCTTTTGCCGCAAAAAAGCTAATTTTATGAGAAAAATCTAGGTGAAAGATTCACCCCAATCGGAGTTACGGATCTCCAGATATAAAAGAAATGGTGAAGGGGAAGGATCTGGGAACGCAGAAACAGAGAGAGACAGAGAGATAGATCCAATCTCGAAGGGGCCCTCGCCCCTCCCATGCCATGGGAGCCAAGGACCAGAGGGGAAACCCTTCTCCCATCTATGGAGGAGGTCAAGGAAGAAGAAGAAGGAGGGCCCTCTCCTCCTTGCTCCCGGTGGCGCCGGAACTCCGCCGGGGGCCGTCATCATCACCGCAATCTTCACCAACAACTTCACCGCCTTCATCACCAACTCTTCCCCCCTCTATGCAGCGGTGTAACCCCTCTCTTACCCGATGTAATCTCTACTTAAACATGGTGCTCAACACTATATATTATTTCCCAATGATGTATGGCTATCTTATGATGTTTGAGTAGATCCGTTTTGTCCTATGGGTTAATTGATGATCGTGATTGGTTTGAGTTGCATGTTTTATTGTTGGTGATATCCTATGGTGCTCTCCGTGTCGTGCAAACGTGAGGGATCCCCGCTGTAGGGTTTGAAATATTTTCATGATTTGCTTATGGTGGGTGGTGTGAGTGAATAGAAGCAGAGACCCGAGTAAGTAGGTTGTTTGCGTATGGGATAAATGGGACTTGATGCTTTAATGCTATGGTTGGGTTTTACCTTAATGAATCTTTAGTAGTTGTGGATGCTTGCTAGAGTTCCAATCATAAGTGCATATGATCCAAGAAGAGAAAGTATGTTAGCTTATGCCTCTCCCTCAAATAAAATTGCAATAGTGATTACCGCTCTAAGTTATCGATTGCCTAGGGACAAATAACTTTCTCGTAACAAAAAGCTCTCTACTAATATTTACTTTATTGCTTATTTATCTAAACAGCCCCTACTTTTTATTTATGTGCTCTTTATTATCTTGCAAACTTATCCAACAACACCTACAAAGTACTTCTAGTTTCATACTTGTTCTAGGTAAATCAAACGTCAAGCGTGCGTAGAGTCGTATCAGTGGCCGATAGGACTTGAGAGAGTATTTTTTCTACCTTTAGCTCCTCGTTGGGTTCGACACTCTTACTTATCGAAAGAGGCTACAACTATCCCGTATACTTGCGGGTTATCACAATCACACACTTATTAAATCGAATGTCTCAAAAGAGAACTTATTACAGTAAATATGGCTTAAGGCCATCTAAATACGATAACAATGGAAGGCTTGGAAGATAAAGTGAGTCCATCAACTCCAACGGCATCACTAAGTGAAAGATCATGACCTAAGGCACCTTACTCGTCGTCTGAAAAGTCTGCAACATGAACGTTGCAGCCCGAAACGGGTCAGCACATGGAATATGCTGGCAATGTAACACAAGAGAGTAATGAACAAAATAATGCTATCACTACATGCATATATGGTTGGTGGAAAGCTCTATGGTTACAGTTTTGCATAAAGCCAATTTTTTCCTACAACAAAGGAATAAATTTTATTTAACTATCATGGTGGTTGTTAAACATTGAGAAGGTTCACCCAACTCAATACCAATTAAACATCATCATTAAACCCAATCAAATTATATTAAGAGTGATGAGATCCACATGATAATCCAAGAACTAGATACTCAAAACGTCCATAACCGGGGACACGGCTAACCATGATTAGTTTGTACACTCTGCAGAGGTTTGCGCACTTTTCCCCACAAGACTCGAATACATCCATGGTCGGAGAAACGAGACACAGTCTTTCTAAAACAATAACTCTTTACTCCGGGTGGACAGTTACACCTACTTTCCCCTACATCTGCTAGCCCGCCACTGAAAGAGGTCTTGCAACTTACTCAACTATGCTAGAGCCCATAATAGCTTGTGGCTGCACATGGAAGTTTCTAGTATGAATAATCTTATGATCCCTTTGAGCCTGGGTGGCGGTCCATAGGAGAATCACACGGTACCCCGGGATTTCCAAAAATACAGGCAACACTGGGTTCCCCAAGTGCCTCAATCCACCCAGATGTGTGTTAAACTAGCCACCTTAATTTAACCATTAAATAACAATACTCACATCTGTCATGGATACACTCACCCAATCCACGTCTACAAGCATAGCATAGCAATATAAGCAACGTAGAAGTAACTCCTAAAGGTTTGATAATAAACAGGACAACATGTACTACCTCATCTACTTCCCAAAACCCACATATTAAACAGATCCTAACCATGCAATTGTTTGAGGATTGACCTAATGCAATAAAACTGGATAGTAAAGAGGTATGATCAAAGTGTTACTTGCCTTGTTGATGATCCGTGAAACCTAGAGACTCGTAGTAGCACGCTTCGCACTCCGGGTACTCTATCGCAAACAAACAAGCATACAATAAGCACTCAACTAGAAGCACGGGTAAAACTCAAATAAGAGATCTAACCAGAAAGTTCAACTTAAGAACTCCGGTTTACAAAAAGAATCAAAATCAAACGAAGCAACGAAACTCAAACTGCAAAAGAAACAAGATCCATTTTTCTAATCTGGATTTAAGTCAAATTTTACAGTAGCAAAAACTTGTTTAAGTTGGTTAAACAGAAAGAGGGCTAGGAGACAAAAATCTAAGTGCTTGAATCGCCTGATTCCGATAAACGAGCGAAAAGATAAACTAAAACGAAAATCAGGGCAGAAATCACGATCGAAAATAATCACAAAAAAATCCCTGGAAAAAGAAAACTGACGTACAGGCTAACGAACGAACGTTCGCTGTCTGTGACTAAACGGTGAAAATCATTCGTTAAAACA
Organism: Triticum aestivum; assembly: GCF_018294505.1. NCBI lineage: Eukaryota > Viridiplantae > Streptophyta > Magnoliopsida > Poales > Poaceae > Triticum > Triticum aestivum. The sequence continues at coordinate 611,384,225 of NC_057795.1, read as the reverse complement.
AACGAACGAATGGGCGTTCACTAAATAACTAAACCGAAAAAATAAAACCGATCTATATAAAAAAATAATCCGCGGTTCCTAAAAAACCCGATGGTTTTCTTAACGAAAACCGCGGCGGCGGCGGCTACCTCCGGCAACTCCGGCGAGGGTGGCAATGAGTCCGGCGGCGGCGCGGCGACGGCGGGTGGCGGCGACGGGGTGACGGCGGGGCTCCAGCGGTGGTGGTGGTGGGCGGCAACAGGCGCGGCGGCGGCGGGAGGCGACGCGGCGTCGGCGGCGGGCGGCGACAGCGGCGATGGTGGATCCGGTGGCGGCGGCGCGAAAACCGGTGGCGGCGGCGGCTTAGGGTTAGGGTTTCAGCGCGGGTGGGCTGGGGCGGCTCAGGGCGGCGGCTTATAAGAGGGGTCGGCTAGGGAGTCCTGGCCGGTTACGGCCCGGAGTCCGTTTCGTTTTTTTTGAAAAAAAATAATTCCGCGCAGAAAAACAAATAAAAGAAATACTAAACGGACTCCAAAAATCCTGAAATAAATTTTCCCCATACTCTAAATATATAGCGAACAAAGTGAACATTTATTTGGGCCTATAATGCAATTTTGAAAAATGCATATTTTCCCTAATTCAAATAAAATAGCAATAAAACTCCGAATAAAATTCTTATTTGATTTTAATATTAAATCTCCAATATTCCTTTATTTTGGGAAAGTCATTTTATTCCCTCTCTTTTATTTTTATAAAAGAAATATTCGAAGAGAAAATAATTAAAATCAAATGATCCTCTTTTCAAAATTTGAGAAAATCTCAAATATGAAAATAACGAAATCCCCAACTCTCTCCGTGGGTCCTTGAGTTGCGTAGAATTTCTAGGATCAAGCCAAAATGCAATAAAATATGATATGCAATGATGATCTAATGTATAACATTCCAAATTGAAAATTTGGGATGTTACTAACCTACCCCCCTTAAGATGAACCTTGCCCTCGAGATTCGGGTTGGCTAGAAAATAGGTGAGGGTGATCCTTCCGTAGGTCTTCCTCTCGCTCCCAGGTGGCTTCATCTTCGGTATGGTGGCTCCATTGAACTTTGCAGAACTTGATAACCTTGCTGCGTGTAACTCGGCTAGCAAATTCGAGAATCTTCACTGGTTTCTCCTCATAGGTCAAGTCGCTCTCCAACTAAATCGCTTCCAGTGGCATTGTATCTCTCAAAGGATTATCAGCCATCTCTGCGTGGCACTTCTTTAGCTAGGAAACGTGGAACACATCATGAACTCCTGACAATCCTTCGGGCAACTCCAACTTGTAAGCAACTTCTCCCATACGTTCCAAAACTTTGTATGGTCCCACAAAACGTGATGCTAACTTTCCCTTAACTCCAAAACGCTTAACTCCTCGAAGTGGGGACACTCGAAGATAGACTCGGTCTCCGACTTCATAAACTGTCTCCTTGCGTTTTGAATCCGCATAGCTCTTCTGCCTGGATTGGGCTACCTTGAGCCTATCGTGAATCAGCTTAACCTTCTCTTCAGACTCTTTAATCAAATCTGGTCCAAACAACTGACAGTCTCCAACTTCATCCCATATCAATGGTGTTCTGCACCTCCTTCCGTACAAAGCTTTAAAAGGGGCCATCTTCAAACTGGCTTGATAGCTGTTGTTGTAAGAGAACTCTGCATATGGCAAATTGTCGTCCGAACTAGATCCATAATCTAGTGCACAAGCTCTCAACATGTCCTCCAGAATCTGATTGACCCTCTCAGTCTGTCCATCTGTCTGCGGATGAAAGGCTGTACTAAACTCTAGCTTGGTACCCAAAGTTTCGTGCAACTAATTCCAGAACTTTGAGGTAAACTGGGTTCCTCTATCTGATACAATGGTCCTCGGAACTCCATGCAGGCATACGATCCTGGTCATTTATATCTTTGCCAACTTAGCACTGCTGTAAGTGGTCTTCACTGGGATGAAATGATCTACCTTCGTCAAATGATCGACTACAACCCATATCAAGTCATAGCCTGAACGAGTCCTGGGCAATCCCATGATAAAATCCATGCCTAGCTTATCCCACTTCCATTCGGGTATCGGCAATGGATGTAGCAAACCTGCTGGCTTATGATGCTCTGCCTTTACTCTCTGACATACATCACAAGCTGCTACATACTCCGCAATATCCTTCTTCATTCCGGTCCACCAGAAACTATCCTTCAAATCCAGATACATCTTGGTATTTCCTGGGTGAATTGAATACGGCGAATCATAGGCCTCTTGCAGAATCAACTTCCTGATCTTCGGATCATTAGGCACATATACACGATCCTCAAACCATAAGGTATCGTGCTCATCCTCACAAAATCCCTTAGCTTTTACTTTGCTCATCCTTTCCTTTATCTCGGCAATCTCCTTGTCCGTTTTCTGGGCTTCTCTGATTTTATCCATCAAGGTAGACTGAATCTCCAATGCTGCTACATAGCCTCTCGGAACTATCTCCAAACATAGCTCGCGAAGCTCCTCTGCTAATTCCTTGGGTAACTCTCTGGTCATTAGTGTATTGACATGACTCTTGCGGATCAACGCATCGGCTACTACGTTAGCCTTTCCGGGATGATAATGCAACCTCATATCATAATCCTTGATGAGCTCCAACCATCTCCTTTGCCTGAGATTCAACTCCTTCTGCGTGAAGATATACTTCAAACTCTTGTGATCCGTGTACACCTCACAGTGGTTTCCGATGAGAAATTGTCTCCATGTCTTCAACGCATGCACTTCGGCTGCTAACTCCAAATCATGTGTAGCATAATTCAACTCATGGGGTTTAAGCTGTCGTGAGGCATATGAAACAACTCTTCCCTCCTGCATAAGCACTGCTCCAACTCCTCGACGAGAAGCTTCGCAATATACTTCATAATCCTTGCGTTGATCTGGCAGAATTAACACTGGTGATGTAACCAAACGTTTCTTCAACTCCTGGAAACTGGCCTCACATTCCTCAGTCCATTTGAATTTGGTGTCCTTCTTCAACAACTCCGTCATGGGCTTTGCAATCTTCGAGAAATTATCAATGAACCTCCGGTAGTATCCTGCAAGTCCAAGAAAACTCTGGATCTCTCCAACTGATGTGGGTGCTTCCCAATTTGTCATAGTGACAACTTTGGCGGGGTCTACTGCTATTCCTTCTCTGGATATAACATGTCCGAGAAATCCAACTTCCTTCAACCAAAACTCACACTTGCTGAACTTGGCATATAACGGATGTTCTCTGAGCTTCCCAAGTACCAAACGCAAATGCTCCTTATGCTCCTCTTCATTCTTTGAGTAGACCAGAATATCATCAATGAACACCACGACAAACTTATCCAAAAACTCCATAAACACCTTGTTCATCATGTTCATGAAATAGGCAGGTGCGTTAGTCAGACTAAATGACATAACGGTATACTCATATAGCCTGTACCTTGTGGTAAAAGCTGTCTTAGGTATATCCTGCTCTCAAATCTTCAACTCGTGGTATCCTGATCGCAGATCGATCTTGGAAAATACCTTAGCTCCTTGCATCTGGTCAAACAGATCATTGATCATCGGCAATGGGTAATTGTTCTTGATTGTCACTTCATTCAACCCTCGATAATCAACAACAATCCTCAACGATCCATCCTTCTTCTCCACTAGAAGCACTGGTGATCCCCAAGGTGACGAACTTGGGCGAATATAGACTTTATCCAGTAACTCCTTAATCTGCTTCTTAATTTCCTCCAAATCCTTTGCGGGAATCCTGTACGGTCTCTTAGATATTGGCCCCGTGCCTGGCAAAAGCTCAATCAAATACTCAATGTCTCTAGCCGGTGGCATGCCTGGCAACTCTTCTGGAAATACATCAGGGAAATCCTTCACCACTAGTACTTCCTCTTGTACAACTCCTAATAAGGAATTCACGTGAGTCCTCTTCGGCACATGCCGAGATACATACTTAATCCTTCTTCCTTCTAGAGTAGTGACCAAAATTGACTTAATGGCGCAATCGATGTTTCCTCCATACATCGATAGCCAATCCATACCCAGAATCACATCCAAACCTTGCGACTCCAAAATTATCAGGTCTGAGGGGAAAACATGCTTACCTATGGTCAATGGCATCTGAAAACATCCTTGGTTTGCCATATATTCCGCTCCTAGCGAGCTTACTAACATAGGTGTTCTAAGAACTTTGGTGGGCAGTTTATACTTATCCACAAATCCCCTTGATATGTATGAATGCGATGTACCAGTATCAAAAAGAATGATTGCAGTAAATGACTTAACCAAAAACTTACCTATTATTGCATCTGGCTGGGCTTCAACCTCCTCCACATTAACGTGGTTCACCTGTCCCCTGTTAAAAGGGTTAGGCTTCTTCCCAGAGCTTCCATTGCCATTTCCATTCTTAGCTTCAGGACATTCATTGGCATAATGTCCAGTCTTCTGGCACTTGTAGCAAGTAATATGACTTAGATCCTTCTTGGCGGGCGTTGCTGGGTTGGAACGGTTCTGGCCATTGCTTCCTCCATTCCCATTCCCATTCTTGGGGCCACTATGGTTATGCGAACTACCTCCATTGTGATTGTGACCTCCATGGTTATGCTAAAAAGGTCCTCCCGAGTTCGGGGTAAAACGAGGCTTCTGCTGAGCTCCAGAATTGTACTTCCCTTGTCCATACTTTCTTTTGCGGTTGTCAATCTGCTGCTGCTTCCCTTCAATCATGAGAACTCTATCTACCAACTCCTGGTAGTTGTTGAAGGTTGCCACCATCAACTGCATGCTCAGCTCATCATTCAGTCCTTCCAGAAACTTCTCCTGCTTAGCTGCGTCCGTAGCAACGTCATCTGGGGCATAACGTGCTAATTTACTAAAATCATCCACATACTGGCCAACTATATGTCCTCCTTGGCGCAAGTTGCGAAACTCGCGCTTCTTCATGGCCATTGCTCCTGCTGAAACATGGGATGTGCAGAAAGCTTGCTAAAACTGGTCCCACATGACAGTGTCGATGGGGTAAGTGGCTGTGAAATTTTCCCACCATGATGCTGCGGGTCCATCAAGCTGATGTGCGGCAAAACGCACTCTCTCCGCATATGTGCATCCTGAAGTGGTCAACTCCCTCCCAATCTTGCGAAGCCAATCATCTGCAACTATCAGCTCAGTGCTACTGGAGAACACCGGTGGATTAAGCCTCAAGAAACAGGCTAAGTGATCAATAGGTGGTGGTGGTGGTGGGTTGTTGTTGTTGTTGTTGTTGTTGTTGTTGTTGTTGTTATTCCCTTGATTCTGATTCTGGACTAGTATCTGCATCAATGCATTCTGCTACTGGATCAACTGAGTGAGCTCCGGCGGGAAAGCAAATCCATTGTCGCATCTCGGAGGCATCTGAGGATTTAGAAAAGATGAGAAAATAGAATAGAAAGAGGTCTAGAGAGAAAAACACTACCCATATGCACATGAGACAAACACAATCATATCACTTCAATCAATTCAAACAAGGGCATACAACAGTCTAACTATCGTTACAAAAGTGCTCGGACTATACTATATACGGGAATACTACTACTGATATGGTGGTCGACTAGAAAAATTGATTGGTCGAAGACTCCATGATATCTGCTCCAGCTTCATCAACATAGTCATCATCGCTATCATCGGGGTCTGAGCCGGTGTCGTCGATGATGATGTAGTTCTCCGGGCAAGTGGAATCATCGTCTTCTCCTCTTGGCGCGGGATCTCCCATGAATACTCCTAGCTTCTTCTTCATATCGTCATTCTTCTCCATGAGTATCGTCAATTCCTCCTCATATCCATCGCGTGTAGACTTGAGTTCTTCCTCCAGCTCTGTGATCCTGGTCATTGCCTTCTTCAGATCTAACATGCATGTGCACATCTGGTTCTCCTGGCGTCGAATGTGCTGGTTCAACTCCTGGATGAAAGTTGCAATAGATCTATCCTTCCTGGTGCTGATCATCTCCCATTGCTCATCTCGGCGCCCACAAATCTGGTAGATAGTATCCTTGAGATCCTTGTGGTAAACTTCTCCAATGCGTCCCATGGTGATGTGGGCTGCCATGCTCTTTCCTAAACTCCAGGTTGGTGCATCAAAGGAAAACTCTATGGGCTTAGTGACTGGCATGAACGTCCTTCCTGGAACTTGAACTCGAATCATCCAACGCTCCTCTTCTGGTAAAGTGGCGATGTAGGTCCCGGTGAAGCTTGGTACTCTGATGTTCAGGTATCTGGTGACTTCCTTCAAGTGATGTGGGCTGCCATGCTCTTTCCTAAACTCCAGGTTGGTGCATCAAAGGAGAACTCTATGGGCTCAGTGACTGGCATGAACGTCCTTCCTGGAACTTGAACTCGAATCATCCAACGCTCCTCTTCTGGTAAAGTGGTGATGTAGGTCCCAGTGAAGCTTGGTACTCCGATGTTCACGTATCTGGTGACTTCCTTCAAGTGGCGTACGAAAGGTGTATCTTCATCTGGTTGTGTGACATGTTCCTTGCATCCGCGATCCTAAAGAGTAGAAAAAGGAGAGGAGTCAGAAACAAGAAGAGAGTAGTGATCTAGGGCTTTAGCTTAGTGGTCGTGTCCTACATTCAGCATGGGCTCTGATACCATCTTGTAGCGACCAGACCTCAAATAGTCTAATCTCTGTGCATCAGTGTCATCCCTGGATCGGTAATGCTGACACGCACAGTACTTGAAGGATTTATAATAGAGTAGCAATCACACACTTATTACATCGAATGTCTCAAAAGAGAACTTATTACAATAAATATGGCTTAAGGCCATCTAAATATGATAACAGCGGAAGGCCTGGAAGATAAAGTGAGTCCATCAACTCCAACAACATCACTGAGTGAAAGATCATGACCTAAGGCACCTTACTCGTCGTCTGAAAGTCTGCAACATGAATGTTCCAGCCTGAAACGGGTCAGCACATGGAATATGCTGGCAATGTAACACAAGAGAGTAATGAACAGAATAATGCTATCACTACATGCATATATGGTTGGTGGAAAGCTCTATGGTTACAGTTTTGCATAAAGCCATTTTTTTCCTACAACAAAGGAATAAATTTTATTTAACTATCATGGTGGTTGTTAAACATTGAGAAGGTTCACCCAACTCAATCCCAATTAAACATCATCATTAAACCCAATCAAATTATATTAAGAGTGATGAGATCCACATGATAATCCAAGAACTAGATACTCAAAACGTCTATAACCGGGGACATGGGTAACCATGATTAGTTTCTACACTCTGCAGAGGCTTGCACACTTTTCTCCACAAGACTCGAATACATCCATGGTCGGAGAAACGAGACACAATCTTTCTGAAACAATAACTCTTTACTCCGGGTGGACAGTTACACCTACTTTCCCCTACATCTGCTAGCCCACCACTAAAAGAGGTCTTGCAACTTACTCAACTATACTAGAGCCCATAATAGCTTGTGGCTGCACACGGAAGTTTCTAGTATGAATAATCGTATGATCCCTTTGAGGATTAATCTAATGCAATAATATTGGGTAGTAAAGAGGTATGATCAAAGTGTTACTTGCCTTGCTGATGATCCATGAAACCTAGAGACTCGTAGTAGCACCCTTCGCACTCCGGGTACTCTATCGCAAACAAACAAGCATACAATAAGCACTCAACTAGAAGCATGGGTAAAACTCAAATAAGAGATCTAACCAGAAAGTTCAACTTAAGAACTCCGGTTTGCAAAAAGAATCAAAATCAAACGAAGCAACGAGACTCAAACTGCGAAAGAAACAAGCTCTGTTTACTAATCTGGACTTAAGTCAAACTTTACAGTAGCAAAAACTTGTTTAAGTTGGTTAAACAGAAAGAGGGCTTCGAGACGAAAATCTAGGCGCTTGAATCGCCTGATTCCAATAAACGAGCGAAAAGATAAACTAAAACAAAAATCAGGGCTGAAATTGTGATCAAAAATAATCATGGAAAAATCCCTGGAAAAAGAAAACTGACAAACAGGCTAACGAACGAACGTTCGCTGTTTGTGACTAAATGGTGAAAATCGTTCATTAAAACGAACGAACGAATGGGAGTTCACTAAATAACTAAACTGAAAAGATAAAACCGATCTATATAAAAAATAATCCGCGGTTCCCAAAAAAACTGACAGTTTTCTTAACGAAAACCGCGGCGGTGGCGGCTACCTCCGGCAACTCCGGCGAGGGCGGCGGCGAGTCTCGCGGGCGGCGAGGCGACGGCGGGTGGCGACGACGGGGCGACGGCGAGGCTCCGGCGGCGGTGGTGGCGGGCGGCGTCAGCGGCAGGGCGACGACAAGCGCGGCGACGGCGGGACGCAGCGCGGCGTCGGCGGCGGGCGGCGACAGCGGCGGCGACGGATCCAGCGGCGGCTTAGGGTTAGGGTTTCGGCGCTGGTGGGCTAGGGCGGCTCGGGGCGGCGGCTTATAAGAGGGGCCGACTAGGTAGTCCTGGCCGGTTACAACCCAGAGTCGGTTTCGTTTTTCTTTTAATAATTCCACGCAGAAAAACAAATAAAAGAAATACTAAACGGACTCCAAAAATCATGAAAAAAACTTTCCCCGTCCTCTAAAAATATAGCGGACAAAGTGAACATTTATTTGGGCCTATAATGCAATTTTGAAAAATGCATATTTTTACTAATTCAAATAAAATAGCGATAAAACTCCGAATAGAATTCTTATTTGATTTTAATATTAAATCTCCAATATTTCTTTATTTTGGGAAGTCATTTTATTCCCTCTCTTTTATTTTTATAAAAGAAATATTCGAAGAGAAAATAATTATAATCAAACGATCCTCTTTTCAAAATTTGAGAAAATCTCAAATATGAAAATAACGAAATCCCCAACTCTCTCTGTCGGTGTACTAGAATAGGGGTACCCTAGTACCCCGAACTTGTGCACGGGCAGTTGCAGCACCCCGCGGCAAGGCTTGCCGGGCGAACGCCAAGATCCTCTGTGGTTCCCTTGGAGCCATTCAAGAACAAAGTATTTAAGCTCAGGAGACAAGGCCCCGGCAAGAGGAGCTTGCCGGGAAGGCCAACCAAGGCACTCCAAGGAACTTGCCGCGACGCGCCACGCGCTCCGGCAAGGCAACAAGGCCCCGGCAAGAGGAGCTTGCCGGGAAGACCAACCAAGGTACCTCGAGGCCCGGTGAGCGACAAGCTTCCGGACCCGACAAGATAACAGCAGCGGCAAGGCGCTTGCCGCGGCAGGCGGCCACTCTGTGCCCATGCTTCAGCGCATCCACCAATGTGTCGGTCTGGGGGCCTCTCCAGGCGCGCGTGGCGGGAGGCTGTGCAGCCAGCGATGCGCAGTGGCATGCGAAGCTGACAAGATCGCCATCGTGGCGAACGGTGGCGCCCCTAACGGTCCTTTTCTGCACTGTTTGGGCGACTCAGACGGGCATTTAATGCCCTTGTCCCCTGCCATCAGGGTTAGGTAGGGTGCACTGTACAAGTAACTGTACCAACCACCTCACTTTTTACATTTGTGCCCCTCTCTGCGTTGCCACCTGTCGGTGACCCCTTTAGCGTATAAAAGGAGGCCCATGCGCAACGTAGAGGAGGTTCGACTAGTTCGGAACCCAGAAAAACACTACGCTCTCTCTCTGGAGCAAGAACACAAGATAATCAAACAAGTAGCAGTAGGAGTGTTATCTCTCCAGAGAGCTCCAAAGCTGGGTAAACTGCTCGTGTGCTTCGCCTCGATCTGCTCTTCGTGTGATCTCCGCCCCCCGCCGAACCAAAAGGGGCTCGGTCCGCCGGCCCCATAGATGTTCGTGGATCAGTCTCCCCGACATCTTCAAGCAGTGGGTGCGGGAAGTTAATGCAGCAGAAGCACCCGTCGAGTCACGCAAGCCTCTGAAATGGTCCAGCACGCCTATCATCTTTGATATTGAGGACCACCCTGATCGCATAACTGCGGTCGGGTGCTTGCCGATGTTGGTTTCACCAACAATCCGCAACCTCAAGGTCACTTAGATGCTAGTTGACGGCAGGGCCGGCTTGAACCTGATCTCCTCCGCGGTGCTCCAGAAACACCAGATCCCTGACAGCGAGCTCGAGGAGACCGGTACATTTCAAGGAATCAACCCGGGAAGGAGCAAGCCGAAGGGAAAGATCACGTTGCCGGTAACATTTGGCAGCGAGCTGAACTTCAGGACTGAGAGGGTCATGTTTGATGTTGCTGACTTTCCATTACCTTACAATGGAATCCTTGGCCGTCCGGCACTCGCCAAGTTCATGGCAGCCTCTCACTATGCGTACAACATACTGAAAATGCCAGGCCCGATAAGTGTCATCTCTGTCCCTGGCGACAAGAAGGATGCTCTTATCTGTGCTGACAAGATCTACCGGGAAGCAGCAGCCACAGCAGAACGCAAGACACTTGCCGCTGAAGCTCCCGGGGGGAAAAAGAAGACCAAGTCCGGCAAGAGCTCTGATGCCCACTCCGGCAAGCGCACCTCTTCGGAGTGCTGCGCTACCGTCGAGGACGCACCATCGAGCTCCACCGGCAAGTGTAAGAAGGCAATGGCAGCTCCACCTAAGACCAAGAAGGTGTCCGCCAAGGAGGACGGCATTGGTGGTACCTTCACCATCAGCGCCACTCTTGACCCCAAATAGGAAAGCGCGCTCGTTGCTTTCCTGCGGGCGAATGTCGACGTGTTTGCGTGGCAACCGTCTGATATCCCCGGTGTTCCCAGGAAAGTAATTCAGCACCACCTTGCCGTCTGTACTCATGTGCGGCCCGTCAAGCAAAAAGTCAGGAAACAGGTAGTGGAGCGCCAAGAATTCATCGTAGAAGAAATCAAGAAGTTGGAAGCAGAAGGCCTTGTCAGAGGAGTGCTCCATCCCACGTGGTTGGCCAATCCTGTTGTCGTGCACAAGGCTAACGGGAAATGGAGGCTTTGTATTGACTTCACTGATGTTAATAAAGCTTGTCCCAAAGACCCATTTCCCTTGCCGCGCATTGACCAGATTGTTGACTCCACAGCCGGATGTGATTTGCTTTCATTTCTTGATGCATACTCAGGATACCATCAGATCTTCATGGCAGAAGAGGATGAAGAGAAAACCGCATTTATCACCCCGTGTGGCACGTACTGCTTCGTACGGATGCCTTTCGGTTTGAAGAATGCTGGTTCAACATTCGCAAGGGTAGTCCACCACGCTTTTGAGCCGCAGATGCACAGAAATGTGGAAGCCTACATGGATGACATAGTGGTCAAGAGCAAGAACAGGGTGACCCTAATTCAAGATTTAGACGAGACATTTGCAAATCTGCGCAAGATCAACCTCAAGCTTAACCCCGAGAAGTGTGTGTTTGGAGTCCCTTCCGACAAGCTTCTCGGGTTCTTCGTGTCTCAGCGGGGAATTGAAGCCAATCCCGACAAGATCAAGGCCATTGAGCAGATCGAAGCACCAAAGCGCGTCAAGGATGTACGAAGGCTTGCCGGTTGCGTGGCTGCTCTCAGCAGGTTTATCTCTAGATCTGCTGAGCGCGCCCTGCCATTTTTCAAAATTTTGAAAAAGGCAGGTCCAATAAAATGGACTCCGGAGGCGGAGGCTGCGCTGCAGGACTTGAAGAGATACCTGTCCTCCACTCCAACACTTGCCGCACCTAAGCCGCAAGAGAAGTTGCTGCTGTATATAGCGGCAACCAATCAAGTGGTTAGTGCTGCGTTAGTGGCGGAGAGGGAGGCAGATGATGAGCCAGCAACCACGGCAGATGCATCCAGCGACAAGCAGGGGGCTTCGCCGACAAGCTCTGGTCCCGACAGAGATGGATCTGCGTAGGAGCATGATAAGATGCAGAAGAGAATGGTGCAGCGTCCAGTTTACTTTGTCAGTTCCCTTCTACAGGGGGCTAGATCAAGGTACTCTGGTGTGCAGAAGTTGCTTTTCGGCCTCCTCATGGCCTCGAGAAAGCTGCGCCATTACTTCCAAGCACATGAGATCACAGTCGTCACTCGCTTTCCGCTGAAGAGGATACTGCAAAATCCAGAAGCGACAGGCAGGATTGTCGAGTGGGCGCTGGAACTGTCAAGCTTTGGCCTCAAGTTTGAGAGCACTTCAACTATCCAAAGCAGAGCATTGGCAGAGTTCATAGCAGAATGGACGCCAACACTAGATGAAGAAATTCCAGAGACGAGCATCCCCGTCAAAGAGGCAAGCAAAGAGTGGCTGATGTACTTTGATGGTGCCTTCTCGCTGCAAGGCGCCGGTGCGGGCGTGCTGCTTGTCGCGCCCACCGGAGAGCACCTCAAGTACGTAGTCCAGATGCACTTTCCCAAGGAGCAAGCAACCAACAATACTGCAGAGTATGAAGGATTGCTTGCCGGTCTCAGAATCGCAGCAGACCTTGGGATCAAGAAGCTCATTGTCAGGGATGACTCACAGCTTGTCGTCCGCCAAGTGAACAAGAACTACCAGAGTCCATTGATGGAAGCATATGTTGATGAAGTGAGGAAGCTAGAAGAGAAATTTGACGGCCTACAGATGGAGCATATCCCAAGAGCTCAGAATGACATTGCTGATGGCCTGTCAAAGTGCGCCGCACTAAAGTTACCTGTGGAACCAGGGATCTTTGTGCTCAAGTTGACTCAACCATCCGTAACACCATCAACTGGACAAAGCAAGAAGAGGAAGTTGGTTTCTGGTGACTACTTTCCGGCAGAGCTCCCCGAAGCCGCCGCCAAGAAAGTCCCCAAGATCAACACCAAGGATGCTGAGGGGCAGTCTGCTCCGGCAAGCCTTATGGTTTGTTCCATGGAAGTAGACGCTCCCGACAAGTTTTGCTCCGGCAAGCTTGCCGGGGAACATCAAGCTCCGGCAGGGCCGCAAGTCCTTGCCGTAGAAGCGGATGTTCCCGCAGCAGCAGATGTGCCTTTAGTCCTTGTTGTCGAGCCACAAGCTCCAGCATGGGCACAGCAGATTGTCCATTTCCTTCAGACAGGAGAACTTCCCGAAGAGCAAGAAGAAGCAGAAAAAGTAGCCCGGCAGTCAAGTATGTACCAGTTTGTCGATAGCATACTGTACAGAAGAAGACTCAACGGTGTGAAATTGAAGTGTATTTGTCGGGAAGATGGACAAAAGCTGTTGGCAGAGATACATGGAGGCATATGTGGCCACCACATTGGTGCAAGAGCACTTGCCGGCAAAGCTTTCCGGCAAGGTTTCTTTTGGCCGACAGCCCTCCAGGATGCAACTACACAAGTAACCAAGTGTGAAGCGTGCCAGTTCCACTCCAAACAGATACACCAGCCAACTCAAGCTCTCCAGACGATCCCTTTATCCTGGCCATTTTCGGTATGGGGGCTCGATATCCTCGGCCCTTTCCCCCGAGCTGTCGGGGGCTTTGAGTACTTGTACGTCGCAATCGACAAGTTCACAAAGTGGCCGGAAGTGCAGCCAGTGAGGAAGGTGACAGCACAGTCAGCAGTCAAGTTCTTCAGGTCAATTGTTTGCCGTTTCGGGATCCCTAACAGGATCATCACCGACAACGGCACGCAATTCACGAGCCGCACCTTCATGCAGTATGTCCAAGACCTTGGCGCCAAGGTCTGCTTCGCTTCTGTTGCTCATCCGAGAAGCAACGGTCAAGCAGAGAGGGCAAATGCTGAAGTGTTGCGCGGGCTCAAGACCAGAACTTTCGACAGGCTGCGCAAGTGCGGAAGAAACTGGATCGAGGAGCTGCCGGTGGTTCTTTGGTCGATCAGAACGACGCCAAATCGAGCCACTGGCCAGACGCCTTTCGCTCTAGTCTATGGAGCAGAGGCAGTTCTCCCCATGGAACTCGTATACGGATCGCCTCGAGTGCTCGCTTATGATGAGCTTGAGCAAGAACAGCTGCGACAAGACGACGCGCTGCTCCTTGAGGAAGATCGTCTTCAGGCTGCTGTACGAGCTGCTCGATACCAGCAAGCTTTGCGCCGCTACCATAGCCGCAAAGTTAAGGCCAGAAGCTTCGAGGAAGGCGACCTTGTTCTTCGGCGCATTCAGTCCGCCAAGAATTCCAACAAGTTGACGCCGAAGTGGGAAGGCCCTTATCGGGTGAAACGAGTCACTAGGCCCGGCGCTGTCCGCCTTGAGACCGAAGATGGCATTCCGGTGAGCAACTCCTGGAACATAGAACATCTTCGTAAGTTTTTCCCGTAGGGCGCGGTTGCCGGAACCCATTCCGGCAACCACCTTTTGTACAAGTCTTGCCGCTGTTGCATGTAATCCTTTGTGCAAAGCCGGGCGCAGCCCGTGCATAAATAAAACCCCATGTTCTCCGCACAGCTTGTCCATTTCATGCATTAGTTTCTTTCTTGCATGCGTTATCTAACACTTTACGCAGCACCTACATCCGGTAAGCAATAACGAGCCGAAGGGCTCCATATCATTATTTTCTCTTCTTTCTTTTTTTTCAACAAAGGAAAAGAAGGTTCCCTCGCGCACAAGTTTGCCGGGGGGGAAGGAGAAGATTGTGGTATGGACCAGGCGTCGTTCAAGCAAAGTTTTGCCTTGCCGGGAAGCAAACGACAGAAAAGCTAAGTTGCCAAAGTTTGAGCAATCAGTTTTTAAATTTTTGAGTTATCTTCCTCGAACGGCCCTGCTTTGTATGGAAAACCTGTGCGCGGAGGAACCAACTCGTGGCTAGTTGCGCCCTTACTTTGTTTCGAGTCCGCTCAACAACTTAAGTGTGCTGCATCTAGTCGCGACAAGGTTTCTTGTCGGAAGCAGCGCCGCCAGCAGGCTGCTGACGTTCCGCACTCAGCGCTCGCGGCTCGGGTGCCTGCGCCGACAAGTTCCCTAGAAGCGTAGGGTAAAAACATACAAAGGAAGGAATCTAGTAGAGGAAATAACATAGCAATTGATAACAGAAATAAAGTTATATTACAAGATAACTTGTCGCAGCTCTAACAGACTGTTTTCATAACATGATTAGCAGCGACAAGGGAAAAGAAGAAATGGGCGGCCTAGTCTACGCGATCGCCCTCAACCCTCTTGATCTCGCTCACCTTGTCCACAATGGGTGCGACAAGGGCCTTGAGTGCGTCCCGATCGGCGTCTGGCGGCAAGGACTTGAGGACGTTGGTGAAGCTGAGGCATGGATTGCGGAAGGCCACCTTCATCAGCACCTTCTGGAGAACCCCGGCGCAGATTTTGCGTGACTCGTCGGCCAGCTGCTTTGGGATCCTCTCCCGGAGCCGCTGGAGTGCCGTCGCCACGCCCTTGAAGAACAGGCTGAGCTTGGCGCTGGGTTGGAGATTCTCGTCGGAGGGATACCCAAAGTCCTCCATCCCCAGCTGCGCCAGCTCCTCGTCGATGACTGCGGCAATATTCACCAGACCCTCGGTCCAGTGCTCCACAGTATCTCTGAATGAGTTCTGGGTAACTGCGATGCTCTCCAGCAGCGCCTTGTCAGCCTTGACCTTCTCCGACAAGGTCTTCTCCCGCTCCTTGGCGTCATCCAGCGTCTGCATCAGCGTGGCCAGCTTCAACTCCAGGTCTGCATTGGAATCCTTGGCGGCGCTGAGCTCCTTGCCCCTCTCAGCGAGAAGACCTTGCAGCTCACCGTGGGCGGCAGCATCCTTCTCACGCTCACGCTTGAGCGCGGCAAGCTCCTCGCCGCTCTTCCCGATGTTGGCCTCCAGCTGCGCCACCTTCTCCTCCAGCTCTTTCTTGGCGGCCTCTGCGGTTGCGGCAGCGTCCTTTGCTTCCTTGAGCGCCCCGCCAAGTGCTTGCTCGCGCTCGGCGAGCTCCTCCTCGTAGCTGTCGAGGTTGGCCTTCCGCTGCACCAATTCGCCTTCTCGCGCGGACTGCTTCTCGGCGGCCAGCCTTTGTTCCTCCTCAGCTTCGGCCTTCTCGAGAAGGAAGGCCGTGCGCTCCTCGGCGAGTCGCTCCCGCTCCTGTGCCAGGGACCGGAGAGCTTCCTGATTGTGGCCCCGGAGCTCCTCCGCGCGCTTCTCCATATCAACTCCCGCCTTCACGACAAGCGCTTCCCGAGAAGCCAGCTTGGCTTGCCGTGCGCGATAGAGTGACAGCAGCTTCCGTAGCAGCTGCTCTTCCTCAGGCTTGCCACTGCTGCTGCTGAGCGCGTCGACCAACGACAGTCCAGCGGAGGCAAGCACCTCCTCATCGAAAGTTTCCCCCTCGACCGGCGCCCTGGAGCTCGACGCCCAGGGTAGCTTGATGAAGATATCATCGCTGGCCTTCAAGTAGGCGCCGGGCTGGGGCTCCTCAGAGCCCGGCTCCGCAGCAGCGGCAGAGGGATCGGCGATCGGCGCAGCGCCTGGCGCTACTGCGGCCTCAGGGTCGTCAGTGCAATCGCCCGACCCCTCGCCGGCTTCTGCGGCGGCAGCCTTGGCGGCCTCCTCGCCGGCGGTCTCATCAGCACCGGCCCCTTCTTCATTGGCGGCGGCGTCGTCAGTGCTGCCATGCGCGCCTTCCTCGCCGGCGCCCTCTGTCTCCATTGGCTCAGCAGCAGATAGGTCTGAAGAACGAAGAAGGGAGAAAAATCAATCAAAAATCCAAGAGAAGAAAATCAGAAGAAGAAGAACCCAAGGGAAAGTTTTTGGACAAGTGAATTACCTGTGCCAAGATCTGCAGTTGCGGTCTCGGCCGCCGCAGGATCGACGGTGTTGTCCCTTGCTGGAGAACTGCCCCTTGCCGGAGAGTTCTCCCTTACCAGAGAGCGCTCCCTTCCCGGGGACTCCTCCCTTGGCGGCATAGTCGAAGCAGATGGCACTTCGGGACCAGCTTCCGGGCGCTCCTGATATGGCTGCTCTGCTCCTACACAAATCAACAAGCAAGATATCAACAAAGTAAAAAGCACTCATGCGCGCCTGACAGCAGAAAACTAACTATGAACTTACGCTGGGGGCTGCGCTGGGGGCTGCTTTGAGGAGTGGTTGCCGGGTCCGTCAAGGTGGTCTCGGACCCACCTCCTGCTGACACGGTGGGGTCATCTTCGATGACAATCATCGCGGCCTTGGCCCTCTTCGCCGCTCTCTGGGCCAGCGTCCTGAAAAGAAAGGAGTTCAGATTGAAGCAAGTCAGATACAAGATAAAAACATCAAGATTGAAGAACTACAAGAGCACCAAAGAAACTTACTCTTCTTCCTCCTCGTCGGAGCTGAGCGCGGAAAGATCGAAGTCCGGCTCCCCTCCGGTGCGGCGAGGCGGAGGAGTAGGATCCCTTGACCGCTTGGCGGGGGCAGTGGCGGTGGCTCGGGAAGATCCCGCTCCAGCTGCCGCTGCTGCGTGAGGCGCTCCCCCGGCAACATTGCTTGCCGCGGTAGAGCGTGTCGCACGGCTCGGCGGCTGTTGACCCGGCTGCCGCCCCGCTACGTCCACGGCCCTGCGAAGAGGCCTTCTTGGCGGGGCCGGGGGCTCCGCCTGCGGCAAGCTTTCTGAAGGCTCGGGCTCTCCCTCGCCGGCCTCGCTCGGCCCAGCTTCAGAGCCGGCAGGCTCTTCCTCGCCAATGAACTCCGCACGCCCGGCAAGGTTTGCCGCCTCTGCCGCCTCCGCCTCCTCCACAGTGAACCCGAACGCGCCCGCGGCAGCTGCGGCCGCAACCTCTTCCGCCCTAGTGGCGATGCGCTGCAGCTCCTCGTCGGTGGTGTCACGGGTGAGGCTCTTTTGCTCGTCAGCGTGGACCGGCACTTCTTCCAAGTTGTCGAAGAACGCTTGCACGACGTCATCCGCAGGCTCTTGCCAAGTTGGGACGATTCCGTGTGAATCGCACAACGGCATCATGGCGCTGATCCGGTCAAGCGAAGAATTATTGCACAATGGAACGACGCCCCTCGCCAGCGTGAATGGGTGCTGGGGATCGCGTTTGAACAACTCCAGGAGCATTGCATCCAGCTCCAAGACGGTGAAGTTGTAGTTGAGGCCCGGCCACAGCCTCATGATGTCCGCCGAGTTCTTGAATTCCCAGGCGGGCCTCCCCCTCTCCTGCAGGGGGGCGATGCGGCGGCGGAGGAAATCTGCGCCTACAGCACCTACAGTGAGCCCGGCAAGCCTGAGGCGAAGGATCCTAGTGATGGCGATCTTCAGCCTCTCGTCTTCCGGGGCCACGTTGCTCCAGTCATTGCCGCGCACTATTGGAGCTTGGCGCACGGCGGTGAATGGCTGCGGATTCTCCTCGACGATCCAGCACTACTCCGCTCTCCACTCCTCCCACTTGCTGCGGAGCTCACCCTCCAAGTACGCCTCCTTCTTGCCGACTCTCGAGATCCAGGCGATCCCTCCGGCAAGTGGCTCTCCTCTCTCTATGCGAGGCATGAAGAAGTGGCGGAAAAGGGCAACATTGGGGTGGACTCCGACAAAGTTTTCGCACAAATGTGCGAAAACTGCCATGGTCAGAACGGCGTTAGGGGTGAAATCAAGGAGGCGGAGGCCGTAGGTGTTCATGATATCGCAGAAGAACTCTGAGAAGGGCGGGCAGAGCCTGCAATAGAAGAACAGCGCGAAGAATGGGTACCCATTTGGAGCCAGTTCCGAAGCAGCGGCCGGTAGTACCCTCGTGCGCGGATGCGCCCGCGTCTCCGTCACCCAAAAGAGGTAGAAGTACTCCCTCAGCTCCTTCGCGCCGAGCTGGGGGGAGAAGATCGCCCGCTCCTTCCGCAGCGCCGCGAGCCGCTGCGCCTCGGCCAACTTCACGCCCTTTCCCTTGTCGGCTTTCGGAGCCATGGCGGAGGTGGTGGGGGAGGTCGACGGCGTTGGTGATGCTGGTGGCAATGGGAGGCGGAGCGCTGCTCTCTCGGCTTCGAGAAGAAGGGGGAGCGGCAGAGGTTCGTGAAGATGGAGTAGTAGCAACCAGCGAGGGGGAACGAACTGCCCCTATTTCCTCTGCTTATAAAGAGGGATGGGGCGGACGTTTCGCCCTTCCGAATAAAGAACCACCCACGATGCCGTTAGGGGAGAGCGCGGTGGATACGGAGCGAGATTCGACGTGGCCCAGTTCACGTGTGCCCGTGCCCTGTCTTGGGCCTGGCCCAACAGCGCTCGGCACCATGTCTGGCCCAGGCCCGGGGGCTCCTGTCGGTGTACTAGAATAGGGGTACCCTAGTACCCCGAACTTGTGCACGGGCAGTTGCAGCACCCTGCGGCAAGGCTTGCCAGGCGAACGCCAAGATCCTCCGTGGTTCCCTTGGAGCCATTCAAGAACAAAGTATTTAAGCTCAGGAGACAAGGCCCCGGCAAGAGGAGCTTGCCGGGAAGGCCAACCAAGGAACTCCAAGGAACTTGCCGCGACGCGCCACGCGCTTCGGCAAGGCAACAAGGCCCCGGCAAGAGGAGCTTGCCGGGAAGACCAACCAAGGTACCTCGAGGCCCGGTGAGCGACAAGCTTCCGAACCCGACAAGATAACAGCAGCAGCAAGGCGCTTGCCGCGGCAGGCGGCCACTCTGTGCCCACACTCCAGTGCATCCACCAACGTGTCGCTCTAGGGGCCTCTCCAGGCGCGCATGGCGGGAGGCTGTGCAGCCAGCGGTGCGCAGTGGCATGCGAAGCTGACAAGATCGCTATCATGGCGAACGGTGGCGCCCCTAACGGTCCTTTTCTGCACTGTTTGGGCGACTCAGATGGGCATTTAATGCCCTTCTCCCCTGCCGTCAGGGTTAGGTAGGGTGCACTGTACAAGTAACTGTACCAACCACCTCACTTTTTACATTTGTACCCTTCTCTGCGTTGCCACCTGTCGGTGACCCCTTTAGCGTATAAGAGGAGGCCCATGCGCAATGTAGAGGAGGTTCGACTGGTTCGGAACCCAGAAAAACACTACGCTCTCTCTCTGGAGCAAGAACACAAGATAATCAAACAAGCAGCAGTAGGAGTGTTATCTCTCCGGAGAGCTCCGAAGCTGGGTAAACTGCTCGTGTGCTTCGCCTCGATCTGCTCTTCGTGTGATCTCCGCCCCCCGCCGAACCGAAAGGGGCTTGGTCCGCCGGCCCCATAGGTGTTCGTGGATCAGTCTCCCCGACACTCTCCGTGGGTCCTTGAGTTGCATATAATTTCTAGGATCAAGCCAAAATGCAATAAAATATGATATGCAATGATGGTCTAATGTATAACATTCCAAATTGAAAATTTGGGATGTTACAGTTGGCGAGACGACAACGATGCTACGATGGAGATCAAGGTGTCGCGCCGGTGACGATGGTGATCATGACGGTGCTTCGGAGATGGAGATCACAAGCACAAGATGATGATGGCCATATCATATCACTTATATTGATTGCATGTGATGTTTGTCCTTTATGCATCTTATTTTGCTTTGATTGACGATAGCATTATAAGATGATCTCTCACTAAATTTCAAGATGAAAGTGTTCTCCCTGAGTATGCACCATTGCCAAAGTTTGTCGTGCCGAGACACCACGTGATGATCGAGTGTGATAAGCTCTATGTTCATCTACAACGGGTGCAAGCCAGTTTTGCACACGCAGAATACTCGGGTTAAACTTGACGAGCCTAGCATATGCAGATATGGCCTCGGAACACTGGAGATCAAAAGGTCGAGCGTGAATCATATAGTAGATATGATCAACATAGTAATGTTCACCATTGAAAACTACTCCATCTCACGTGATGATTGGACATGGTTTAGTTGATTTGGATCACGTGATCACTTAGATGATTAGAGGGATGTCTATCTAAGTGGGAGTTCATAAGTAATATGATTAGTCAAACTTTAATTTATCATGAACTTAGTCTTGATAGTATTTTGCAAATTATGTTGTAGATCAATAGCTCGCGTTGTTGCTTCCCTATGTTTTATATGTGTTCCTAGAGAAAACTAAGTTGAAAGATGATAGTAGAAATGATGCGGACTAGGTCCGTGATCTGAGGTTTATCCTCATTGCTGCATAGAAGAATTATGTCCTTGATGCACCGCTAGGTGACAGACCTTTTGGAGGAGCAGATGCAGACGTTATGAACGTTGGCCTAGCTCAATATGATTACTACTTGATAGTTTAGTGCACCATGCTTAACGGCTTAGAATCTGGACTTCAAAGATGTTTTGAACTTCATGGACCATATGGGATGTTCTAGGAGTTGAAGTTAATATTTCAAGCAAATACCCGAGTTGAGAGATATGAAGTCTCCAACAAGTTCTATAGCTAAAAGATGGAGGAGAATTGCTCAACTAGTGAGCATGTGCTCATATTGTCTGGGTACTACAATCGCTTGAATCAAGTGGGAGTTAATCTTCTAGATAAAAATAGTGACTGACAGAGTTCTCTAGTCACCATCACCAAGTTACTAGAGCTTCGTGATGAACTATAGTATGCAAGGGATGACAAAAACGATTCCCGAGCTCTTCGTGATGTTGAAATCGACAAAGGTAGAAATCAAGAAAGAGCATCAAGTGTTGATGATTGACAAGACCACTAGTTTCAAGAAAAGGGCAAAGGGAAAGAAAGGGAAACTTCAAGTAGAATGGCAAGCAAGTTGTCACTGCCGTGAAGAAGCCCAAAGCTGGACCAAAGCCTGAAACTGAGTGCTTCTACTGCAAAGGAAATGATCACTGGAAGCAGAAATACCCTGAATGTTTGGTGGATAAGTAGGATCGCAAAGTGAACAAGTGTATATTTGATATACAGGTTATTGTTGTGTACCTTACTAGTGTTTATAGTAGCCACTGGGTATTTTATACTTGTTCGGTTGCTAAATATTAGTAACTCGAAACAGGAGTTACAGAATAAACAGAGACTAGTTGAGGGTGAAGTGATGATGTGTGTTGGAAGTGGTTCCAAGATTGATATGATCATCATCGCACACTCCCTATATTTTCGAGATTAGTGTTGAACCTTAATAAATGTTATTTGGTGTTTGTGTTGAGCATAAATATGATTAGATCATGTTTATTGCGATACGGTTATTCATTTAAGTTAGAGAATA
Organism: Triticum aestivum; assembly: GCF_018294505.1. Classification (NCBI taxonomy): domain Eukaryota; kingdom Viridiplantae; phylum Streptophyta; class Magnoliopsida; order Poales; family Poaceae; genus Triticum; species Triticum aestivum. The sequence goes on along the minus strand of NC_057795.1, from coordinate 611,362,285 downwards.
ATTGTTGTTCTGTTTACATGAATAAAACCTCCTATGGTCATACACCCAATGAAAATGGTTTGTTGGATCTTGATCGTAATGATACACATATTCATAATATTGAAGTTAAAAGATGCAAAGTTAATAATGATAGTGCAACTTATTTGTGGCATTGTCGTTTAGGTCATATTGGTGTAAAGCGCATGAAGAAACTCCATGCTGATGGAATTTTGGAATCACTTGATTATGAATCATTTGATGCTTGCGAACCATGCCTCATGGGCAAGATCACTAAGACTTCATTCTCTGGAAGAATGGAGCGAGCAACTGAATTATTGGAAATAATACATACTAATGTAAGCGGTACGATAAGTATTGAGGCTCGCGGCGGGTATCGTTATTTTCTAACCTTCACAGATGATTTGAGCAGATATGGTTATATCTACTTGATGACACATAAGTCTGAAACATTTGAAAAAGTTCAAAGAATTTCAGAGTGAAGTGGAAAATCATCATAACAAGAAAATAATTTTTTCTGTGATTTGATCGCACAGACGAATATTTGAGTTACGAGTTTGGACTTCAATTAAAACAATGTGGAATAGTTTCACAAACTCATGCCACCTGGAACACCACAGCTTAATGGTGTGTCCGAACGTCATAACCGTACTTTATTGGATATAGTGTAATCTATGATGTCTCTTACCGATTTACCACTATCGTTTTGAGGTTATGTATTAGACATAGCTGCTTTCACGTTAAATAGGGCACCATCTAAATCCGTTGAGACGACACCATATGAACTACGGTTTGGCAAGAAACCAAAGTTGTCGTTTCTTAAAGTTTGGGGTTGCGATGCTTATGTGAAAAAGTTTCATCCTGATAAGCTCAAACCCAAATTGGAGAAGTGCGTCTTCATAGGATACCCAAAAGTAACTGTTGGGTACACCTTCTATCACAGATCCGAAGGCAAGATATTCGTTGCTAAGAATGGATCCTTTCTAGAGAAGGAGTTTCTCTCAAAAGAAGTGAGTGGGAGGAAAGTAGAACTTGATAAGGTAATTGTACCTTCTCAAGAATTGGAAAGTAGTTCATCACAGAAACCAGTTCCAGCGATGCCTACACCGATTAGTGAGGAAGTTAATGATGATGATCATGAAACTTCGGATCAAGTTACTACCGAACCTCGTAGGTCAACCAAAGTAAGATCCGCACCAGAGTGGTACGGTAATCCTATTCTGGAGGTCATGTTTCTTGACCATGACGAACCTACGAACTATGAGGAAGCGATGATGAGCCCAGATTCCGCGAAATGTCTTGAGGCCATGAAATCTGAGATGGGATCCATGTATGAGAACAACGTGTGGACTTTGGTTGACTTACCCGATGATCGGCAAGCCATAGAAAATAAATGGATCTTCAAGAGGAAGACGAACGCTGATAGTTGTGTTACTATCTACAAAGCTCAAATTGTCGAAAAAGGTTTTCGACAAGTTCAAGGTGTTGAATACAATGAGATTTTCTCACTCGTATCGATGCTTAAAAGTCTGTCTGAATCATGTTAGCAATTTCCGCATTTTATGAAATTTGGCAAATGGATGTCAAAACTACATTCCTTAATGGATTTATTAAAGAATAATTGTATATGATGCAACCAGAAGGTTTTGTCAATCCTAAAGGTACTAACAAAATATGCAAGCTCCAGCGATCCATCTATGGACTAGTGCAAGCATCTCGGAGTTGGAATATACGCTTTGATGAGTTGATCAAAGCATATGGTTTTCTACAGACTTTTGGAGAAGCATGTATTTACAACAAAGTGAGTGGGAGCTCTGTAGCATTTCTAAAACTATATGTAGATGACATATTGTTGATTGGAAATGATATAGAAATTCTGGATAGCATAAAAGGATACTTGAATAAGAGTTTTTCAAAGAAAGACCTCAGTAAAGCTACTTACATATTGAGCATCAATATCTATTGAGATAGATCAAGACGCTTGATAAGATTTTTTCAATGAGTACATACCTTGATAAGATTTTGAAGTAGTTCAAAATGGAATAGTCAAAGAAGGAGTTCTTGCCTGTGTTGCAAGGTGTGAAGTTGAGTAAGACTCAAAACCCGACCATGGCAGAAAATAGAAAAAGAATGAAAAGTCATTCCCTATGCCTCAGTCATAGGTTCTATAAAGTATGCTATGCTGTGTACCAGACCTATTGTATACCTTTCTCTGAGTTTGGCAAGGGAGTACAATTTTGATCTAGGAGTAGATCACTCGACAGCGGTCAAGAATATCCTTAGTGAGGACTAAGGAGATGTTTCTCGATTATGGAGGTGATAAAAGAGTTTGTCGTAAAGAGTTACATTGGTGCAAGCTTTTACATCGATCCAGATGACTCTAAGTCTCAATCTGGATACATAATGAAAGCGGGAGCAATTAGCTACAGCTCCATGCAGAGCATTGTAGACATAGAGTATTTGCAAAATACATACGGCTCTGAATAAGACAGACCTGTTGACTAAACTCCTCTCACGAGCAAAACATGATCACACCTTACTACTCTTTGGGTGCTAATCACATAGCGATGTGAACTAGATTATTGACTCTAGTAAACCTTTCGGGTGTTGGTCACATGACGACGTGAACTATGGGTGTTAATCACATTCATGTGTGAATATTGGTGTTAAATCACATGGTGATGTGAACTAGATTATTGACTCTAGTGCAAGTGGGAGACTGAAGGAAATATGCCCTAGAGGCAATAATAAAGTTATTATTTATTTCCTTATTTCATGATAAATGTTTATCATTCATGCTAGAATTGTATTAACCGGAAACATAATACATGTGTGAATACATAGACAAACATATGTCACTAGTATGCCTCTACTTGACTAGCTCGTTGAATCAAAGATGGTTAAGTTTCCTAGCCATAGACATGAGTTGTCATTTGATTAACAAGGTCACATCATTAGAGAATGATGTGATTGACTTGACCCATTCTGTTAGCTTAGCACTTGATCGTTTAGTATATTGTTGTTGCTTTCTTCATGACTTATACATGTTCCTATGACTATGAGATTATGCAACTCCCATTTACCGGAGGAACACTTTATGTGCTACCAAATGTCACAACATAACTGGGTGATTATAAAGGTGCTCTACAGGTGTCTCGAAGGTACTTATTGAGTTGGCGTATTTCGAGATTAGGATTTTTCACTCCGATTGTCGGAGAGGTATCTCTGGGCCCTCTCGGTAATGCACATCACTATAAGCCTTGCAAGCGATGTGACTAATGAGTTAGTTGCGGGATGATGCATTACATAACGAGTAAAGAGACTTGCCGGTAACGAGATTGAACTAGGTATTGAGATACCGACGATCGAATCTCAGGCAAGTAACATACCGATGACAAAGGGAACAACGTATGTTATTATGCCGTTTGACCGATAAAGATCTTCATAAAATATGTAGGAGCCAATATGAGCATCCAGGTTCCGCTATTGGTTATTGACCAGAGACGTGTCTCAGTCATGTCTACATAGTTCTCGAACCCGTAGGGTCCGCACGATTAAAGTTCAGTGACGATTTACATTATGATTTATGTGTTTTGATGTATCGAAGGTAGTTCGGAGTTCCGGATGAGATCGGGGACATGACGAGGAGTCTCGAAATGGTCGAGATGTAAAGATCGATATATTGGACGACAATATTCGGACATCAGAAAGGTTCCGAGTGATTCGGGTATTTATCGGAGTATCGGAGAGTTACGGGAATTCGCCGGGGAGTATATGGGCCTTATTGGGCTTTAGGGGAAAGAGAGAGGGGAGGCTGCGCGCCCCCCAAAGGCCTAGTCAGAATTGGACTAGGGGAGGGGCTGCGCCCCCTCCTTCCTTCTCTTCTCTTTTCCCTTTCCTTGACTCCTACTCCTACTACTTGGAAGGGGGGGATCCTACTCCCGGTGGGAGTAGGACTCCTCCAGGGCGCGCCATAGGAGGGCCGGCCCTCCCCCTCCTCCACTCCTTTATATACGGGGGCAGGGGGGCACCTCTAGACACACAAGTTGATCTATTGATCTCTCCCAGCCGTGTGCGGTGCCCTCCTCCACCATATTCCACCTAGGTAATATCGTAGCGGTGCTTAGGCGAAGCCCAGCGTCGGTAGCATCATCAACACCGTCATCACGCCGTCGTGCTGACGGAACTCTCCCGCAAAGCTCTGCTGGACCGGAGTTTGTGGGACGTCATCGAGCTGAACATGTGCTGAACTCGGAGGTGTCGTACGATCGGTACTTGGATCGGTCGGATCGTGAAGACGTACGACTACATCAACCGCGTTGTGCTAACGCTTCCGCTTATGGTCTACGAGGGTACATAGACGACACTCTCCCATCTCGTTGCTATGCATCACCATGATCTTGCGTGTGCGTAGGATTTTTTTTTGAAATTACTGCGTTCCCCAACACATTTATCATGATATAAAGAAATATAAATAACAATTTTATTATTGCCTCTAGGGCATATTTCCTTCAGCCAGTGGGTGACATTGTGGCCCCTCTCCACGCGCCAGGGCTCCAGGTGAAAATGCTTGACCACTTCTTCGGTCTTGCGGCGGCAACAGGTTGTATTATCACCCTCTTGAGGGCGTCATCATGGAGTCTAGGTTCCTTCCGGTCGCGCCACATCGCCATCAACGGACAAGTTTGGATCCTATCTCGAAGCGTCTTCTACTCTGGCGTGAGACGGCCTCACTTGTCTCCTTATCTTTTTCAGGGGTCCTTGTTGTCCACGGGCAGGATTTCTCTCTCTCAAGTATAGGATTGCGCCAACATCGTCGATTGAAGAAAAAAATGTTTCAGGAAAACAAAATAAGTCATCTCCTAATGCCTACCCTGATCCACATAGAGGCGCTCAATTCCCCCAAATCCCCCAACCCCCCTTCTCGCCGGCGGTGCCTACTCCCATCTCGGGCTGAGTTTCTCCGGCCATAGTCGCCCTCATCCCCGTATCCAAGGAGGTTCCGGCGTTGATGCCGACTCGCGTATCCAGTCGCAGCCGCGTGCCACCACCACGTGCCTGCACCACATCTACTCGTCGTCGCCCGGCCGAAGTGAGCTTCACCCTTGCCAAGAGGCGTCACGTGGACCGTCTCCTGCGCCGGCAGCCGCGGAAGCAGGCAGATCCCGGTGAGGACCGTGTCAGCGCCCTCCCCGATGACCTCCTCCTCCTTGTCCTGCGTCGCCTCGATACCCGTGCGGTGCTCGGCGCCGGGCTGCTCTCCAAGCGCTGGGCTGGCCTCCCCTGCGAGCTCCCCGCCCTCGATCTCAGGGTCAGCGACGTACTCCCGCCGCGCTACCGGCGGTGGCTCCTCCGCTATCGTGACATCTTCAGCAGCGGAACCTTTGTGCTGTATAGGCATCGCCTCTCGCATCACGAGTTCGTGCCCAGCATGACGAGGTACGAGCGCCGCGCCATGCGCGCCTTCACCAGCTCCATCGAGGGCCTCCTGGGCGCCCGAGCTCGCCGGAGGGTCAGCAGCCTCAGGCTCGAGTTCTTCATCACGCGCAACACCGGCTGCGTCAACCGGCTGATTTCCCAGGCCATGGATGCTTGGGTGTCGACGACCTCGAGGTCATCGCCCGGCCGACATTCCAGCAGCAGACGGTGCACGCCTACCTTGGCCATGGCCTATGCTCCTCGCCCCGGTTGTCACGCCTGCAAAACCTCAAGCTTGGGGGCTGTGTCATCCCACATCTACTGCATGAGTACCACGCGCTCACTAGGCTCGTCCTGCAAGACGTTGCCGAGTCACCCCCGGCCGCCTACGAGGGCGTCTTCGCCTCCTGCCCGCAGCTGCAGGTGGTGCACCTCAACTCCTGTCTCTGCGGCGTCAGGGACATGGTCATGGTTGTGGATGCCCCCAGCTCGCAGATCAGGGAGTTCATCGTGGACAAGTGTGAAATAGGATCAATGTGGTTGAGGGCTCTTCCCAATCTGGAGCGTCTGGCATCCCTGGGCACACACCTGTTCTTCGAGTCCACCGCATTCCCATGCCTAAGGCAATGGAGCCTCGCCCGCCGCCACGGTGTCTCCTTGGATGGGTTTCGACAACACTTTCGGCAGCACCTGGAGCTTGACTTGTTTCTTGATAAATGTTTATCATTCATGCTAGAATTGTATTAACCGGAAACATAATACATGTGTGAATACATAGACAAACATAATGTCACTAGTATGCCTCTACTTGACTAGCTCGTTGAATCAAAGATGTTTAAGTTTCCTAGCCATAGACATGAGTTGTCATTTGATTAACGGGGTCACATCATTAGAGAATGATGTGATTGACTTGACCCATTCTGTTAGCTTAGCACTTGATCGTTTAGTATATTGTTGTTGCTTTCTTCATGACTTATACATGTTCCTATGACTATGAGATTATGCAACTCCCGTTTACCGGAGGAACACTTTATGTGCTACCAAACGTCACAACATAACTGGGTGATTATAAAGGTGCTCTACAGGTGTCTCGAAGGTACTTATTGAGTTGGCGTATTTCGAGATTAGGATTTGTCACTCCGATTATCGGAGAGGTATCTCTGGGCCCTCTCGGTAATGCACATCACTATAAGCCTTGCAAGCAATGTGACTAATGAGTTAGTTGCGGGATGATGCATTACATAACGAGTAAAGAGAATTGCCGGTAACGAGATTGAACTACGTATTGAGATACCGATGATCGAATCTCAGGCAAGTAACATACCGATGACAAAGGGAACAACGTATGTTATTATGCCGTTTGACCGATAAATATCTTCATAGAATATGTAGGAGCCAATATGAGCATCCAGGTTCCGCTATTGGTTATTGACCAGAGACGTGTCTCAGTCATGTCTACATAGTTCTCGAACCCGTAGGGTCTGCACGCTTAAAGTTCGGTGACGATTTATATTATGAGTTATGTGTTTTGATGTATCGAAGGTAGTTCGGAGTCCCGGATGAGATCGGGGACATGACGAGGAGTCTCGAAATAGTCGAGATATAAAGATCGATATATTGGACGACTATATTCGGACATCGGAAAGGTTCCAAGTGATTCGGGTATTTATCGGAGTATCCGAGAGTTACGGGAATTCGCCGGGGAGTATATGGGCCTTATTGGGCTTTAGGGGAAAGAGAGAGGGGAGGTTGCGCGCCCCCCCAAGGCCTAGTCAGAATTGGACTAGGGGGAGGGGCTGCGCCCCCTCCTTCCTTCTCTTCTCTTTTCCCTTTCCTTGACTCCTACTCCTACTACTTGGAAGGGGGGGAATCCTACTTCCGGTGGGAGTAGGACTCCTCCAGGGCGCGCCATAGGAGGGCCGGCCCTCCCCCTCCTCCACTCCTTTATATACGGGGGCAGGGGGCACCTCTAGACACACAAGTTGATCTATTGATCTCTCCCAGCCGTGTGCGGTGCCCCCTCCACCATATTCCACCTCGGTAATATCGTAGTGGTGCTTAGGCGAAGCCCAGCGTCGGTAGCATCATCAACACCGTCATCACGCCGTCGTGCTGACGGAACTCTCCCGCAAAGCTCTGCTGGACCGGAGTTCGTGGGACGTCATCGAGCTGAACATGTGCTGAACTCGGAGGTGTCGTACGATCGGTACTTGGATCGGTCAGATCGTGAAGACGTACAACTACATCAACCGCGTTGTGCTAACGCTTCCGCTAATGGTCTACGAGGGTACGTAGACGACACTCTCCCCTCTCGTTGCTATGCATCACCATGATCTTGCGTGTGCGTAGGATTTTTTTTAAAATTACTGCGTTCCCCAACACATTTATCATGATATAAAGAAATATAAATAACAATTTTATTATTGCCTCTAGGGCATATTTCCTTCAGCCAGTGGGTGACATTGTGGCCCCCTCTCCACGCGCCAGGGCTCCAGGTGAAAACGCTTGACCACTTCTTCGGTCTTGCGGCGGCAACAGGTTGTATTATCACCCTCTTGAAGGCGTTGTCATGGAGTCTAGGTTCCTTCCGGTCGCGCCACATCGCCATCAACGGACAAGTTTGGATCCTATCTTGAAGCGTCTTCTACTCTGGCGTGAGACGGCCTCACTTGTCTCCTTATCTTTTTCAGGGGTCCTTGTTGTCCACGGGCAGGATTTCTCTCTCTCAAGTATAGGATTGCGCCAACATCGTCGATTGAAGAAAAAAAAACGTTTCAGAAAAACAAAATAAGTCATCTCCTATTGCCTACGCTGATCCGCATAGAGGCGCTCAATTCCCCCAAATCCCCCAACCCCCCTTCTCGCCGGCGGTGCCTACTCCGATCTCGGGCTGAGTTTCTCCGGCCACCGCCGCCCTCATCCCCGTATCCAAGGAGGTTCCGGCGTCGATGCGGACTCGCGTATCCAGTCGCAGCCGCGTCCCACCACCACGCGCCTGCACCGCATCTACTCGTCGTCGCCCGGCCGAAGCGAGCTTCACCCTGGCCAGGAGGCGTCGCGTGGACCGTCTCCTGCGCCGGCAGCCGCGGAAGCAGGCAGATCCCGGCGAGGACCGTGTCAGCGCCCTCCCCGATGACCTCCTCCTCCTCGTCCTGCGTCGCCTCGACACCCGCGCGGCGCTCGGCGCCGGGCTGCTCTCCAAGCGCTGGGCTGGCCTCCCCCGCGAGCTCCCCGCCCTCGACCTCAGGGTCAGCGACGTACTCCCGCCGCGCTACCGGCGGTGGCTCCTCCGCTACCGTGACATCTTCAGCAGCGGAACCTTTGCGCTGTACAGGCATCGCCTCGGGCATCACGAGTTCGTGCCCAGCATGACGAGGTACGAGCGCCGCGCCATGCGCGCCTTCACCAGCTCCGTCGAGGGTCTCCTGGGCTCCCGAGCTCGCCGGAGGGTCAGCAGCCTCAGGCTCGAGTTCTTCATCACGGGCAACACCGGCTGCGTCAACCGGCTGATTTCCCAGGCCATGGATGCTTGGGGTGTCGACGACCTCGAGGTCATCGCCCGGCCGACATTCCGGCAGCAGACCGTGCACGCCTTCCCTAGCCATGGCCTCTGCTCCTCGCCCCGGTTGTCACGCCTGCAAAACCTCAAGCTTGGGGGCTGTGTCATCCCGCATCTGCTGCATGAGTACCACGCGCTCACTAGGCTCGTCCTGCAAGCCGAGTCACCCCCGGCCGCCTACGAGGGCGTCTTCGCCTCCTGCCCGCAGCTGCAGGTGGTGCACCTCAACTCCTGTCTCTGCGGCGGCAGGGACATGGTCATGGTTGTGGATGCCCCCAGCTCGCAGATCAGGGAGTTCGTCGTGGACAAGTGTGAAATAGGATCAATATGGTTGAGGGCTCTTCCCAATCTGGAGCGTCTGGCATCCCTGGGCACACACCTGTTCTTCGAGTCCACCGCATTCCCATGCCTAAGGCAATGGAGCCTCGCCCGCCGCCACGGTGTCTCCTTGGATGGGTTTCGACAACACTTTCGGCAGCACCTGGAGCTTGACTTGTTTCTTGAACACACCCCGGACATTACCGACCTGATCATCCGGTTCACGGGGCCCGACAGATGGATCGTGCCATCTATCTCACCATCCGTTTTGTTACCTAACCTGAGGCGGCTGTTGGTCGCTGATGTGCCTTCGTCCTGGGACGTCTCTTGGCCCCGTCTTCTCTTTGAGACGGCGCCTTGCCTCGAGAGTTTTCACATCCACATTGCCTCTTGCATGGAGGAGCCCAGTCCCAGTGAAGAAATATCCTGGTGTCCGACAAAGTTTCGGCAGCATCGCTTGAAGGAGTTTGTGATGGCTGGTTTTGAGGCAACAGAAAGGCAGATTTACCTTGTCAAGTTTGTCATGGCCGTATGCACGGCGTTGCGTCATGTCAGCATGTTCAAGAATGGGCATGTTCAGGACAAGGGGCACTGGGAATGGGAGATGGTGACACAGCAACACTCATGGACTGAGGAGGACAAGGACGACACGCTCAAGCAGATTATGGGCACGGCATCTTCAACAGCAGCTCCGGTTCAACTGGTTTTAGGCTGATCATCGTGTGTTTGTGCCTGTCTTATGATCCTCTCATAATGTATTCCACATCTCTGTTTTACTCGATGTGATTTATAATATATTACTCAAATAATGTTTTTGTTTGTTATTCCTTTTCTGTGCTAAGCAGTGCGTGTGCATTTTTCAATGGAACCCGATCCAATTTGTCTGCTGAATTTTCCATATGTGCAGGCTTCTATAGTAATTTGTCTTGAAAAGATTGATTATACGAGCTGTGGCAAGGGAAAACGTCATGGCATAATGCCTGCCGCTATTTCCACGTCATCCCCCAAATTTAAAGTACCTTCACAAAATCCTGCTTACTTGAAAATAAACTATCCATTTACTGTGAAAAATGAAGGAGAAACTAGCCAGTGGCAAAAACATCAGGAGGCCAAACACAGCTATGCTGTTTGGATATATAATCTGCTGCTACCTTTATCTGTATACTAGGTGGTTAGGCAGCTGTTACATATATGTTCGTTTACTTTGTTTTGAACAAATATTATGTGTGTGTTTTTCTACTTTTCCAACTTATGATGCATATGGAGGTACTTTTGTGATCACCTCGTGTTTTTACTTTCTACATATATGTGCCTATGGGATATGAAGGATCTTTGGTACTACATTGTAGCAAGTCCATGGGAAGTTATGTGTGTTACTATTGTAGTAGCAAGTACACATGTAGCTGAGCTGGTTACATGCCACTCTATGGTCTCAGTGAGGCTGAAACCTCTAGCAGTATAGGAAGTAGAGAAACCATTGTGGGCAGCTTTTATCCAGTGGATGAGGCTCTCAGCTTTAATCTAACCAATTTTGTAGAGGGATTAAGTTCTTAATCAGTTTACATGATTTCTTACCAATTTAAATGAAATTAATGTCGACTGGGTTCTCTGAAACTCTTGATTTCATATCTGAACTCTGAAGTAAGGCATTTACACTAATTTTACTTGAAGTTGCACATCACTGAAGTAGCTAATGGAAGAATTAAAGCTCTTGTGTAGCCGCATGAGATTTCACTTGATATGTACTCTATCCAGTGTCATTTCATTATCAAATTAGCTACAGAAGTAGTCCATAGAGTTTTTGCTTATCCCCATTCCACCACTTGTGGGTTGAAGAGCTCCAAGCAAAAGCAATTGAGAAAGGGAGGTCGCCATGTCTCAGTCCCCAGCGATGGAAGAAGGGAGTACCAGGAGCACAGTTTGAGGAGAATCCGAGATGATGTCGAGGCGAGGGAGGTGTCGATGAGATCACTGCAGCACTGACTGAAGCCAACGTGGGCGAGGACTTCAAGAAGGTAATCCCAATTGACAGAGTCTGTCAAATGCTTTTGCATTATGTAGCTTTAGGAAGACGGATTTCTTCTTTGCACGGTGATGTGCTGATGGCTCTGAATAATATTCTGCACATACAGGAAGTTATCATAAATACACCCGAAAAAAGAAAAAAAACTGATGGAGATGTTGTTCTGCATTTCAGGGGCAATATGGTTAGCAAGGAATTTTCCGGGGATCTTCTCAACACGGTGAGTAAGGCTAATGGGCATTGTCTTTCTTTGGCACAACACAAGCGCAGTGATGGCGGTGTTGAGCAGGTTCCAGGTTGTAGCGTTGAGAGCAGATAGCTGAGTGAGGGCATTCTGTAAATCCATCCTAATTGTGTGCCAACAAGGTTTGAAGGAAAGGCCAATGAAACTGTCAGGCCTTGTGAGCAGCAATATCTCTGATGGTGGCACGGGTGATGAAGATGACCAAGGTCAAGGTGAGCAGCCCTGCAGAGTTGTCCCTTGTGCCCAGCCCCAGCGGAGAGTCGAAATGTTCCAAGAGAGCAGCGGATTTGTCCTTGTGACTAGATACAGGAATGTTCTTCTTCTTATCAAGGAAAGTTATGTGAAAATATGTGGTGTTAGCATCATCGGCTTTGATCCAGACCTGCAAATTAAGAGCCTGTGCCGTTGTGGCGAGCTTGATGTGCAGGCGTGCAGGGTAACTGAGGCTTGAGTCGGTTCCTCACAAATGCAGGATATATAGTTGGGCACCATGCCATGCATGCTTCAAGAAAAGGGGCGGTGAGATGGGAATCTTTCAAGGATGAGAGGACGGTGATGATGAGAAAAATCCGTGGCTGCTCGTAGCCTGCAGGAAGCAGCTTGGTCTTCCCGTGTGTTCCTCGTAGAAGAGCTCCTCGATCGTCGGCCTGGGTCAAAGTGGATTTCATATCTGAAGCAAGGCATTTTTCATACTGATTTCATTCCAAGTTGCACACACCATGAGGACGTCATCGGGTTCCGGAAGCGAGAGTGAGCACGAGCTCGGGAGGACATGAGACGTACCTAAGTTCGGGGCTCTCCGAAGATATAACACCCCTAGTCCTGCTATGATGACTATGATAAGAGTATAGTATAAGGTTGCTCCTTGAGCTGTGTTGCTAGAGGAAGAAAGGTAGAGCTCTCCTTCTTCTTCTAGCTATGGTGTGTGTGTGTGTGTGTGTGTGTGTGTGTGTGTGTGTGTGTGTGGAATGAAGGCTGAACCCTTTGCATGGGTGAGCCCGGGGGGAGGGGGGGGAGGGAGGGGGTTCTTATAGGCCGACCCCCCAGGGGTACAATGGTAAAGCTACAAGGGCCGGGGGGCGGGTTGTCAGTGTCTGGGGTCGCCGGGTTCCTCGCCGGCTGCTGGGGCCCGCCTCTGGAAGGCCCCACCGGCTGCCGAGAATCCGGCCGACAGGTACGGCCCGCAGCCTATGGGCCACGCTGATTGCCTTTTGCTATAGCGCCGTCCTTGCTGACGAGGGTCGCGTCAGGGGTCGTATGGCTACAGTCCCGCGTCAGGCGGGTAGGTGGCCGCTTGGTCTGCGCAGACTGTAGCCACGCCCTTCCGGGATTTGAGGGGAGTAGGCGGCACTGTAGCTACGCCCCGTCTCGTCGTAGTGGGTGAGTGCAGACTTCGAGGAGAAGGAGGGGCCGACTGATGGGAACCGGCCCGCCCCCAAAGCCGTCTTCTAAGTGTGTGCCGTCTTCTGGAAGCCGACCGCGTAGCTCTAGCCGGCCCAGGGAGCCGGCCGCGTGGCCAGTCGGCATGAGGGGCTTTGTCGGCCCCGTTGTCTTGAAATATCATTGGGTGCAGATGAGGCTACCCAGGGTCTAAGCCCCCGACGTTAGTCCCTGAAGCTGGTGAGGCGCCACGGATTGAAGTTGGAGTGCCTTAGCAGTTTCCTCCTCTGAGAGATCCTATGCCTTTGTTTCGTCCGGCTTGAAGAAGCCGCGTGCCAGGAGCCGGCCGAGGCGACCGCCTGTTGAATTTGAATCGTCGTGGCAGGCTTTGGAGAGACGCCATTGGGTAGCGCGCTCGCCGCCCGTTGCTTGTACGCCACATGTCGCCAGCAGGCCGTCCTGCCAGCCCACGCGCGTGATGGGACGCCGCCGCAGGCTCGGACCCGCCACTACACAGCCTCGGCACAAGCGCAGATCCACTGCGTCGAGGCAATCCGTTGCCCTTTCGGGGCAAAATGATTACGCACCATAAAGGCACGGGAATTGCGGGGGCATGTGGGACGTCGGCGCAGTTAATCCCACGCCCCCTGAAGCGTCGCCTGAGCCCCGCCGTCGTCGTCGTATAAATAGAGGGGAGGGGCGGCCGAACGCACGCGCGCCCCCTCCCACTCTCTTCTTCTCATCTGCTTCTTCGTCTCCTCGACGTCGCTGCGCCACGTGCCATTGGAGCGCCGCTGCGTCATCATCACCGCCCAGCCTCGCCGAGCCGCCGCCGGACCACGACAAGCCATGGCGTGAGGCCGACTAGGACAGATCCAACATCCACGATGGCCACATCGAGTTCCTTCGCGCGACGCGGAGGCTCCCTGTTGAGGCGGTCGTGGGGATGCGCATCCCCGACGCGAGGGAGATCTCGCCAGCGCCGAGGGCCGGTGAGTTCGTGGTCTTCCGAAGCCATTTCCTCAGCGGGTTCGGTTTGCTTGCAAGCGCCTTCCTCCGCCGCTTCCTTGACTTCTACCATCTCAGTCGCATCATCTCACCCCCAACACCGTTGTTCTCCTCCCCGCCTTCGTAACCTTCTGCAAAGGCTACCTAGGCATCCTGCCCAACCTCGAGTTGTGGGGCAGGTTCTTCTACTTGAAGCTGGGGACCCGGGCCAAGGGCGAGCTGGCCCAGTGCGGATCCTGTGTCGCCGTGCAGCGCGGTGGCTCCGGGACCCGGTTCCCATTCATCGCTTTGCTCGAGTCAGCGAAGCTGTAGCAGAAGTCGTACTTCTACGTCTGCAACCTCCATCTGACTCGTGACTACATCAACCTGCCAGCCTTCACAGCCGGCCCGACGGGCGAGCCGCGTGACAACTAGGGGCAACAGTAGAAGCCGGTGCCGCCCTCCATCACAAATATCCTGAACCGGCTCCAGGAGATGACGGACGCGGAAGGCCTCAAGCCGGCCGACCTGTTGGCCGCCTTCATCTACCGCCGGGTTTGCCCTCTCCAGGCTCGGCCGCACCGGATTTGCGACATAAGCGGCCGCCGGGATCCATGCCGGATGTCAAACAAGGAGCTGCCGATGATTGAGGTGGTCCGCCATGTCAATTACTTCTCCGACAGCATGCTCAGCGAGACCAATGGGAGATTCGGCAAGCTGTCGTACAACTACGCCAATCCTCCACTGCCGGTTAGTATCTGGTCCCCATTCTTCCCTTATGCAGTGCTTCTCATCCGATCTGAACATTCGGACGCGGGGCAGAGCTTTCTTGGTCAGGTAGTGGCCAACACGCCGGCTCCAGGCCAGCAATGAATGCCGGACCGCGAGGAGAGCGACGCCGGTGACCCCGAGCTTGGGGCGGCCGCATTGGAAGATGGAGGCGAGGATGACGCCACCTGGGGAGGCGGCGCTGGAGGAGGCGGAGACGTCCGGTCCTGGACGGACGATGACGAAGACGGCGAGGGGCAACGCCGCCCCGAGGGCACCGCGAGGACGGGCACCGGCTCTTCGACGGCGCGGCCGACTGGCGGAGCGCCAGCCGACGCACCCGCGTGACCAAGCGTTGCACCGAGGAGTTGTTCGGCAACAGGCCACCCAAGAAGACCAAGCGGCAAGAGCCGCCACCCGGAGGGCTCTGAAGGAGCTCCCCATGGTGTCCGGGTAAGTGCATCAATTGCACTGTCTTTATCGCTTTTCTTTCCCGTTGTGAATTTCTCATCTTTGTTTGCTTTGCTGGGCCGCCATCTCCATATCCCAGGCCCCATCCGCCTCGCTGGTCGGATCAGCAGGCGGCTCCGAGGAGGCCTGACGCGTGGACCCAATCGCCGCCCTCAGGGAGGCGACGGAAAGGAACAAGCATGAGGCACGGGACGAGTGGGAGGAAGCCACGCTGTGGGCGCAGGCTGATGCCCAGGCCGCCGCGTCAGCGCAGGAGGAGATCCAGGTCGCGGCATCAGCGCGGGCGGAGGCGGCGACCAAGGCGCAAGCGGAGGCCGGCGCCAAGGCCGCAAAGGATCCGGCTGGTGGCGGGATCCCGGAGGCTGCCAATCTCAAGCAGCTGGAGGTGCCGGTGGTGGAGGCCCAGGGGCCGACTAGAGAAGCCGGAGCCAACCAGTCAGCGCCGGAGCGGGAGGTTGTTGACTTCGCCGTCCCGGAGGCAGAGATGACTCGGCGCGTCCCGGAGGCAGAGGTGACTCAGCGCGCGCGGGATGCTGGTGAGCAGGGTGACGGCCACCCCAAAGGGTCGGAGGTGCCGCTGACTGGCACCGGGTTGGCGACGAGCCATGCCATGACTGTGCGCATCCCCTTGCGCCCGCGCCAGGCGCGAGTGGCCTTCGAGATGAGGCCGGTGGAAACCAGGCCCGCAAGCTCGCAGGAGGCCGACGCTGGGTCCACGAGTTCCGCCCCGCTGGGCTGGACGTCGGCACCCGGCACGGCCGCCCTGAACCTCACGGTGCAGGATGTCCTGGACAAGTTCTCTGCCCACGGCGCCACTCTCCTAAAGGCGAGGAGCGAGATGGTGGCGATGCAGACGTCCGCTCGGGTACGCTCTTGACTTGCTTCATTATCTTTTGCGATCTTGGGGCGCGCGAGCGCACCCGCTGGGTGTAGCCCCCGAGTTCCAAGCCGACTGCTGAGTAGGTGGGTTGGAACTTTAAGCTGTGTTTCTCACTGTCGGACTGTCATTCTTGATGCAGGACTACCACAATCTGCGAGCGGCCGCCTACAACTCTAGAACCAAACGCTCGCCAACCGGACCGCCGAGTTGTAGAGGAGCCGAGGTGCATAGGCCGCCTTTCAATGGGGGTGCGCAAGCGCACCCATTGGGTGTAGCCCCGAGATTCGGGCCGACTGCTGGGCAGTCGGGCAGGATCTTTCCGGCAGCTTCTTGCTTTAGTTGATACAGATGATGACAATTCTTCTTTGCCTTTGCAGAGGCCGCTGCCCAGCTGCGGGGCTGCGTGCATGAGCTCGAGGACCAGCTTCAGGCCAAGGAGCTGGAGCGCAACCAGGCGGCCACGGAGCGCAATCGGCTCGAGAAGGAGCTGGCTGACCAGGCGAGCCAACATGCGGAGCAAGTCCAGCAGCTGAAGGATGGGGAGGAGCGCCTCAAGGCTGAGTTCAAGTCCCAGCGCTCGGGCTGGTCCGACAAGGAGAAGTACCTGTCGGAAGGCAACTAGGTGATTGAGGATCTGCTCGAAGGTAGATCTTCTCTCTTCCTTGATTGGTTACCTGCTGGCTATCGTAGGAAGTCAGCTTCTAATTCTCTTGTCTTCTTTTGAACAGAGTATTTCCCGGACCACTCCGGTGCCATTAGCCAGGCGATTGAGGCGTGGCGCGAGCAGCGGAGGCGTTAGGGCGTGGAGATTGCGCCGGCCCGGCCCCGGAACTTGGGCGAATAGTTCCTGGCCGTTTGGCTGCGTCTTCAGCCGGCACGCCGTCTGCTCCGCTGGTTTCAGCGCGCCGGATCGCAGGTCTTGGAAGGACTCTGGCTGGGCATGTAGGTCCCCCGGACTCCCAGCCAGACTGCCGACTGGTTCGAAGTGGCATGGGAGAGACTCGACGCCTGGAAAGGTGCCGCGACATAGAGCGATGCCAAGGTGGCGCTGGAGTTCGTGAAGGCATGGTACCCGGGCGTGAGCATGGTGTAGCTGGCCACCTTCCGCTAGGAGGCGACACCAAAACTGGAGGCGGAGTGCCTAGTAATCGCCATTCGTGCATTGGCCCTCGCCGAGTACACCAACGTCGATGTCTTCATCCCGGAACGGGCCGAGGACAGCACCGAGGTGCCCCCGTCCTGGTTCGTGAAGGAAATATGCCCTAGAGGCAATAATAAAGTTATTATTTATTTCCTTCATTCATGATAAATGTTTATTATTCATGCTAGAATAGTATTAACCGGAAACATAATACATGTGTGAATGCATAGACAAACAGAGTGTCACTAGTATGCCTCTACTTAACTAGCTTGTTGATCAAAGATGGTTAAGTTTCCTGGCCATAGACATGAGTTGTCATTTGATAAACGAGATCACATCATTAGGAGAATGATGTGAATGACTTGACTCATTCCGTTAGCTTAGCACTTGATCGATTTAGTTTACTGCTATTGCTTTCTTCATAACTTATACATCTTCCTATGACTATGAGATTATGTAACTTCCGATTACCGAAGGAACACTTTGTGTGCTACCAGACGTCACAACGTAACTAGGTGATTATAAAGGTGCTCTACAGGTGTCTCCAATGGTACTTGTTGAGTTGGCATAGACCGAGATTAGGATTTGTCACTCCGTGTTTCGGAGAGGTATCTCTGGGTCCTCTCGGTAATGCACATCACTATAAGCCTTGCAAGCAATGTGACTAATGAGTTAGTTGCGGGATGATGCATTACAGAACGAGTAAAGAGACTTGCCGGTAACGAGATTGAACTAGGTATTTGAGATACTGACAATCGAATCTCGGGCAAGTAACATACGATGACAAAGGGAACAACGTATGTTGTTATGCGGTTTGACCGATAAAGATCTTCGTCGAATATGTAGGAGCCAATATGAGCATCCAGGTTCCGCTATTGGTTATTGACTGGAGACGTGTCTCGGTCATGTCTACATAGTTCTCAAACCCGTAGGGTCCGCACGCTTAACGTTCGGTGACGATCGGTATTATGAGTTTATGTGTTTTGATGTACCGAAGGTAGTTCGGAGTCCCGGATATGATCACTGACATGACGAGGAGTCTCGAAATGGTCGAGACATAAAGATCGATATATTGGATGACTATGTTTGGACTTCAGAAGGGTTCCGGGCAAGTTCGAACAAATACTGGAGTACCGGGGGGTTACCGGAACCCCCCGGGGAGTGTAATGGGCCTATTGGGCCTTAGTGGAGAAGAGGAGGGGCGTCTAGGGCAGGTCGCGTGCCCTCTCCCCCTCTAGTCCGAATTGGACAAGGAGGGGCGCCCCCTCTCGGTGGGAGTAGGACTCCCCTTGGGGCGTGCCTAGGAGGGCCGGCCCCTCCCCCTCCTCCACTCCTTTATATATGGGGCAAGGGGGCACCCCATAGACACACAAGTTGGTCATTGATCTTTAGCCGTGTGCGGTGCCCCCTCCACCATAATCCACCTCGGTCATATCGTAGCGGTGCTTAGGCGAAGCCCTGCGTTGGTAGCTTCATCAACACCGTCATCACGCCATCGTGCTGACGAAACTCTCCCTCGAAGCTCTACTGGAACGTGAGTTTGTGGGACATCACCGAGTTGAACGTGTGCAGATCGCGGAGGTGCCGTACGTTCGGTACTAGGATTGGTCGATCGTAAAGATGTACGACTACATCAACCGCGTTGTCATAACGCTTCCACTTATGGTCTACGAGGGTACATGGATGACACTCTTCCCTCTCATTGCTATGCATCACCATGATCTTGCGTGTGCGTAGGAATTTTTTTGAAATTACTACGTTCCCCAACAGTGGCATCCGAGCTATAGGTTTATGCGTAGATGTTATATGCACGAGTAGAACACAAGTGAGTTGTGGGCGATACTAGTCATACTGCTTACCAGCATGTCGTACTTTAATTCAGCGGTATTGTTGGATGAAGCGGCCCGGACCAACATTATGCGTACGCTTACGCGACACTGGTTCTACCGACGTGCTTCGCACACAGGTGGCTGGCGGGTGTCAGTTTCTCCAACTTTAGTTGAATCAAGTGTGGCTACGCCCGGTCCTTGTTGAAGGTTAAAACAACACTAACTTGACGAAATATCGTTGTGGTTTTGATGCGTAGGTAAGAACGGTTCTTGCTCAGCCCATAGCAGCCACATAAAACTTGCAACAACAAAGTAGAGGACGTCTAACTTGTTTTTGCAGGGCATGTTGTGATGTGATATGGTCAAGACATGATGCTAAATTTTATTGTATGAGATGATCATGTTTTGTAACAGAGTTATCGGCAACTGGCAGGAGCCATATGGTTGTCGCTTTATTGTATGCAATGCAATCGCCCTATAATTGCTTTACTTTATCACTAAGCGGTAGTGATTGTTGTAGTAGCAATAGTTGGCGAGACGACAACGATGCTTCGATGGATATCAAGGTGTCAAGCCGGTGATGATGGTGATCATGATGGTGCTTTGGATATGGAGATCAAAGGCACAAGATGATGATGGCCATATCATATCACTTGTATTGAATGCATGTGATGTTTATCTTTTATGCATCTTATTTTGCTTTGATTGATGGTAGCATTATAAGATGATCTCTCACTAAATTTCAAGGTATAAGTGTTCTCCTTGAGTATGCAATGTTGC
The DNA here is from genome assembly GCF_018294505.1 of Triticum aestivum. Classification (NCBI taxonomy): domain Eukaryota; kingdom Viridiplantae; phylum Streptophyta; class Magnoliopsida; order Poales; family Poaceae; genus Triticum; species Triticum aestivum. Next base: position 611,342,490 of record NC_057795.1, on the reverse strand, counting down.
CAAAGTTCGTCGTGCTGAGACACCACGTGATGATCGTGTGTGATAGGCTCTACGTTCACATACAACGGGTGCAAGCCAGTTTTGCACACGCAGAAATACTCGGGTTAAACTTGACGAGCCTAGCATATGCAGATATGGCCTCGAAACACTAAGACCGAAAGGTCGAGCGTGAATCATATAGTAGATATGATCAACATAGTGATGTTCACCATTGAAAACTACTCCATTTCACGTGATGATCGGACATGGTTTAGTAGATTTGGATCACGTGATCACTTAGATGATTAGAGGGATGTCTATCTAAGTGGGAGTTCTAAGTAATATGATTAATTGAACTTTAATTTATCATGAACTTAGTCCTCATAGTATTTTGCAAATAATGTTGTAGATCAATAGCTCGCGTTGTTGCTTCCCTATGTTTTATATGTGTTCCTAGAGAGAACTAAGTTGAAAGATGATAGTAGCAATGATGCGGACTGGGTCTGTGATCTGAGGTTTATCCTCATTGCTGCACAAAAGAATTATGTCCTTGATGCACCGCTAGGTGATAGACCTATTGCAGGAGCAGATGCAGACGTTAAGAACGTTTGGCTAGCTTAATATGATGACTACTTGATAGTTTAGTGCACCATGCTTAACGGCTTGGAATCGGGACTTCAAAGACGTTTTGAACGTCATGGACCATATGAGATGTTCCAGGAGTTGAAGTTAATATTTCAAACAAATACCTGAGTTGAGAGATATGAAGTCTCCAACAAGTTCTATAGCTAAAAGATGGAGGAGAATAGCTCAAGCGGTGAGCATGTGCTCAGATTGTCTGGGTACTACAATCACTTGAATCAAGTGGGAGCTAATCTTCCAGATAAGATAGTGATTGACAGAGTTCTCTAGTCACCATCATCAAGTTAGTAGAACTTCGTGATGAACTATAGTATGCAAGGGATGACGAAAATGATTCCCGAGATTTTCATGATGATGAAATCGATAAAGGTAGAAATCAAGAAAGAGCATCAAGTGTTGATGATTAACAAGACCACTAGTTTCAAGAAAAGGGCAAAGGGAAAGAAATGGAACTTCAAGTAGAATGGCAAGCAAGTTGTCACTTCCGTGAAGAAGCCCAAAGCTAGACTAAAGCCTGAAACTGAGTGCTTCTACTGCAAAGAAAATGGTCAGTGGAAACGGAAATGCCCTGAATATTTGGTGGATAAGAAGGATGGCAAAGTGAACAAGGGTATATTTGATATACAGGTTATTGATGTGTATCTTACTAGTGTTTATAGTATCCCCTGGGTATTTGATACTTGTTCGGTTGCTAAAAGTTAGTAACTCAAAACATGAATTACAGAATAAATAGAGACTAGTTGAGGGTGAAGTGACGATGTATGTTGGAAGTGGTTCCAAGATTGATATGATCATCATCGCACACTCCCTATACTTTCGGAATTAGTGTTAAACCTAAATAAATGTTATTTGGCGTTTGCATTAAGCATGAATATGATTTGATCATGTTTATTGCAATACGGTTATTCATTTAAAGTCAGAGAATAATTGTTGTTCTGTTTACATGAATAAAACCTTCAATGGTCATACACCCAATGAAAATAGTTTGTTGGATCTCGATCGCAGTGATACACATATTCATAATATTGATGCCAAAAGATGCAAAGCTAATAATGATAGTGCAACTTATTTGTGGCACTGCCATTTGGGTCATATCGGTGTAAAGCGCATGAAGAAACTCCATAAAGATGGATTTTCGGAATCACTTGGTTATGAATCATTTGATGCTTGCGAACTGTGCCTTTTGGGCAAGATGACTAAAACTCCGTTCTCCGAAACAATGGAATGAGCTACTGACTTGTTGGAAATAATACATACCGATGTATGTGGTCCAATGAGTGTTGATGCTCGTGGCGGGTATCGTTATTTTCTGATCTTCACAGATGATTTGAGCAGATATGAGTATATCTACTTAATGAAGCACAAGTCTGAAACATTTGAAAAGTTCAAAGAATTTCAGAGTGAAGTGGAGAATCATCATAACAAGAAAATAAAGTTTCTACGATCTGATCATGGAAGAGAATATTTGAGTTACGAGTTTGGCCTTCATATAAAACAATGTGGAATAGTTTCACAGCTCACGCCACATGGAACACCACAGCGTAATGGTGTGTCCGAACATCGTAACCTCACTTTGTTGGATATGGTGCAATCTATGATGTATCTTACCGATTTACCACTATCGTTTTGGGGTTATGCATTAGAGACAACTGCATTCACTTTAAATAGGGCACCATCAAAATCCGTTGAGACGACATCTTATGAACTATGGTTTGGCAAGAAACCAAATTTGTCGTTTCTTAAAGTTTGGGGCTGCAATGCTTATGTGAAAAAGTTTCAACCTGATAAGCTCGAACCCAAATCGGAGAAGTGAGTCTTCATAGAATACCCAAAGGAATTTGTTGGATACACCTTCTATCACAGATCCGAAGGCAATATATTCGTTGCTAAGATGGATCCTTTCTAGAGAAGTAGTTTCTCTTGAAAGAAGTGAGTGGGAGGAAAGTAGAGCTTGATAAGGTAATTGTACCTTCTCCCGAATTGAAAAGTAGTTCATCACAGAAATCAGTTCCAGTGATTCCTACACCAATTAGTGAGGAAGCTAATGATGATGATCATGAACATTCAGATTAACTTACTATAGAACCTCGTAGGTCTTCCAAAGTACAGTCCGCACCAGAGTGGTACGGTAATCCTATTCTGGAAGTCATGTTACTAGACCATGATGAACCTACGAACTATGAGGAAGCGATGATGAGCCCGGATTCCGCGAAATGGCTTGAAGGCCATGAAATCAGAGATAGGATCCATGTATGAGAACAAAGTGTGGACTTTGGTGGACTTGCCCAATGATCGGCAAGCCATAGAAAATAAATGGATCTTCAAGAGGAACACAGACGCTAATAGTAGTGTTACTATCTACAAAGCTCGACTTGTCGCAAAAAGTTTTTCGACAAGTTCAAGGTGATGAATACGATGAGATTTTCTCACTCGTATCGATGGTTAAGTCTGTCTGAATCATGTTAGCAATTGCCACATTTTATGAAATCTGGCAAATGGATGTCAAAACTGCATTCCTTAATGGATTTATTAAAGAAGAATTGTATATGATGCAACCAGAAGGTTTTGTCAATCCTGAAGGTGCGAACAAAGTGTGCAAGCTCCAGTGATCCATCTATGGACTAGTGCAAGCATCTTGGAGTTGGAATATATGCTTTGATGAGTTGATCAAAGCATATAGTTTTATACAGACTTGCGGTGAAGCCTGTATTTACAGGAAAGTGAGTGGGAGCACTACAACCTTTCTGATAAGTATATGTGAATGACATATTGTTAATCAGAAATAATGTTGAATTTTCTGGAAAGCATAAAGGAGTGTTTGAAAGGATTTTTTCAAAGAAAGACCTCGATGAACTTGCTTACACATTGAGCATCAAGATCTATAGAGATAGATCAAGACACTTGATAAGATTTTTCAATGGGTACATAATTTGATAAGATTTTTAAGTACTTCAAAATGGAACAGTCCAAGAAGGAGTTATTGCCTGTGTTGCAAGGTGTGAAGTTGAGTAAGACTCAAAACCCGACCATGGTAGGAAATAGAAAGAGAATGAAAAGTCATTCCCTATGCCTCACTCACAGGTTCTATAAAGTATGCTACGTTGTGTACCAGACCTATTGTATACCTTGCTCTGAGTTTGGCAAGGGAGTACAATTTTGATCTAGGAGTATATCACTGGACAACGGTCAAGAATATCCTTAGTGAGGACTAAGGAAATGTTTCTCGATTATGGAGGTGATAAAAGAGTTCGTCGTAAAGAGTTACATCGGTGCAAGCTTTTACACCGATCCAGATGACTCTAAGTCTCAATCTGGATACATATTGAAATTGGGAGCAATTAGCTAGAGTAGCTCCATGCAGAGCTTTGTAGACATAGAATATTTGCAAAATACATACGACTCTGAATGTGACAGACCCGTTGACTAAACTTCTCTCACGAGCAAAACATGATGATACCTTAGTATTCTTTGGGTGTTAATCACATAGCGATGTGAACTAGATTATTGACTCTAGTAAACCCTTCGGATGTTGGTCACATGACGATGTGAACTATGGGTGTTAATCACATACATATGTGAATATTGGTGTTAAATCACATGGTGATGTGAACTAGATTATTGACTCTAGTGCAAGTGGGAGACTGAAGGAAATATGCCCTATAGGCAATAATAAAGTTATTATTTATTTCCTTAATTCATGATAAATGTTTATTATTCATGCTAGAATTGTATTAACCGGGAACATAATACATGTGTGAATACATAGACAAACAGAGTGTCACTAGTATGCCTCTACTTAACTAGCTTGTTGATCAAAGATGGTTAAGTTTCCTGGCCATAGACATGAGTTGTCATTTGATAAACGAGATCACATCATTAGGAGAATGATGTGATTGACTTGACCCATTCCGTTAGCTTAGCACTTGATCGATTTAGTTTATTGCTATTGCTTTCTGCATAACTTATACATGTTCCTATGACTATGAGATCATGCAACTCTCGATTACCGGAGGAACACTTTGTGTGCTACCAAACATCTCAACATAATTGGGTGATTATAAAGGTGCTCTACAGGTGTCTCCAATGGTACTTGTTGAGTTGGCATAGATCGACATTAGGATTTGTCACTCCGTGTTTCGGAGAGGTATCTATGGGCCCTCCCGGTAATGCACATCACTATAAGCCTTGCAAGCATTGTGACTAATGAGTTAGTTGCGGGATGATGCATTACGGAACGAGTAAAGAGACTTGCCGATAACGAGATTGAACTAGGTATTGAGATACTGATGATCGAATCTCGGGCAAGTAACATACCGATGACAAAGGGAACAACGTATGTTGTTATGCGGTTTGACCGATAAATATCTTCGTAGAATATGTAGGAGACAATATGAGCATCCAGGTTCCGCTATTGGTTATTGACCGGAGACGTGTCTCGGTCATGTCTACATAGTTCTCGAACCCGTACGGTCCACACGCTTAACGTTCGGTGACGATCGGTATTATGAGTTTATGTATTTTGATGTACCGAAGGTAGTTCGGAGTCTCTGATGTGATCACGGACATGACGAGGAGTCTCGAAATGGTCGAGACATAAAGATCGATATATTGGACGAGTATGTTTGGACTTCGGAAGGGTTCCAGGCAAGTTCGGACAAATACCGGAGTACCGGGGGGTTACTGGACCCCCCCCCCCGGGGAGTTTAATGGGCCTATTGGGCCTTAGTGGAGAAGAGGAGGGGCGGCTAGGGCAGGCCGCACGCCCCCTCCCCCTCTAGTCCGAATTAGACAAGGAGGGGGGGCGGCGCCCCCCTTTCCTTCCTCCTCTCCCCTCCTTCCCTCTCTCCTACTCCTACTCTTGGAAGGGTTGGAGTCCTACTCCCGGTGGGAGTAGGACTCCCCTTGGGGCGCGCCTAGGAGGGTCGGCCCCTCCCCCTCCTCCACTCCTTTATATACGGGGAAGGGGGCACCCCATAGACACACAAGTTGATCATTGATCTTTAGCCGTGTGCGGTGCCCCCCTCCACCATAATCCACCTCGGTCATATCATAGAGGTGCTTAGGCGAAGCCCTATGTCAGTAGCTTCATCAACACCGTCATCACGCCGTCGTGCTGATGGAACTCTCCCTCGAAGCTCTACTGGATCGTGAGTTCATTGGACGTCACCGAGCTGAACATGTGCAGATCGCGGAGGTGCCGTACGTTCGGTGGTAGGATCAGTCGATCGTGCAGACGTACGACTACATCAACCGCGTTGTCATAACGCTTCCGCTTACGGTCTGCGAGGGTACGTGGACGAAACTCTCCCCTCTCGTTCTATGCATCACCATGATCTTGCATGCGCATAGATTTTTTTTGAAATTACTACATTCCCCAACAGTTTGGGCTGAACCCGGACGAGGCCGAGAACCCGGTAGATGAGATCACCTCCAGCGACGAGGCCGCAGAGGAGGACGGGGACAGGGTAGGTAACGATGTCATGCCAGATGACAGAGCGACCAGCCGGACCAGGTCTGATCTGGCCCCAGCTGGCGAGCAGCGGGAGACCACGTCGACCGCCACCGCGACCAGACCGAGACCAACCAGCCGGAGGCCCCGCTAGCCGGTGCTACAGCCACCGCCGACTCGTCCGAGCAGCCCGCAGTGCCTTTGGCCTAGGCGACCCTTATCTTGTTTAAATTTTGCATGTCTTGTGCTTCAAGAACAAAGTTAATTGTGCGCAGTTCCACCCACTAGGGGTGTATTTTGAACTTTGATGAATGCTAGTTGCGGGCCTTTTGCAATGTAAATGAATCTACTTTCCCCACATGTTTGTGTGCTTTGTCGAGTTCTAACTCGATTTTGCCTTTGCTTTCTTTGGCTTTTTCCTTTGCCGTGTTCCTTTGGCTGCCGCCCTACCAGTCGGACAGCCACGCTACGGTCTGTGGCCGGGTGAGGGACTTGGCTGTTTAGAATAGGCAAATTACTTCAGCTGCTTAAAGCGTAGCTAGTCAAGCGAGAAGCTGGCCGGCCAGCTGCTGAGCAGCCGGACAAGGGAGGCGAGAGGCGGGCTTGGCCTGAATCAGCGTTCTTCCTTGGTCGTTTTTATGTGGACAACATTTCCGGCCTTTAGCTCTTGCCAGCCGGACAGTCGCGCTGCAAGCTGTGGCTGGGGCAAAGAGAGGGCTTTGGCGTTGGCACATTAGTGAGCCGACTTCGGATGGTGCCAACTTGGGCCAATTCGGCGATCCCCTGGGCCGTGTGACCGGACCCAGGCAAGGCAAAAGAATAAATACTCATTCATAGGAGAAGCTTATTGATACGTCTCCTAAGTATCTATAATTTTTGATTGTTCCATGCTATTATATTACCCATTTTGGATGTTTATGGGCTTTACTTTACACATTTATATCATTTTTGGGACTAACCTATTAACCTAGAGCCCAGTGCCAGTTTCTGTTTTTCCCTTGTTTTTGAATTCTACAGAAAAGGAATACCAAACGGAGTCCAATTGACGTGCCAATTTTTGATGATTTTTTGTGGACCAAAAGAAGCCCCTGGAGTGAAAGAGTTGGGCCAGGAGAGTCTCGGGGTGCCCACAAGGGTGGGGGACGCGCCCACCCCCCCTGGGCGTGCCCCCTGCCTCGTGGACAGCCCGGAGACCCCCCTGACGTGAGACATACGCCAAAAATTTCTATAAATACTGAAACCTCCAGAAAATAATCTAGATCAGGAGTTCCGCCCCGCAGGCCTGTGTAGCGACCAAAAACCTCTCGGGAGCCCATTCCGGCACCCTGCCGGACGGGAATCCATCACCGGTGGCCATCTTCATCATCCCAGCGCTCTCCATGACGAGGAGGAGTAGTTCACCCTCAGGGCTGAGGGTATGTACCAGTAGCTATGTGTTTGATCTCTCTCTCATGTTCTTGATTTGGCACGATCTTGATGTATAGCGAGCTTTGCTATTATAGTTGGATCTTATGATGTTTCTCCCCCTCTACTCTCTTGTAATGGATTGAGTTTTCCCTTTGAAGTTATCTTATCGGATTGAGTCTTTAAGGATTTGAGAACACTTGATGTATGTCTTGCATGTGCTTATCTGTGGTGACAATGGGATATCACGTGATCCACTTGATGTATGTTTTGGTGATCAACTTGCGAGTGCTGTAACATCGTGAACTTATGTTATAGGGGTTGGCACACGTTATTGTCTTGACTCTCCAGTAGAAACTTTGGCGCACTCTTTGAAGTTCTTTGTGTTGGTTGAATAGATGAATCTGAGATTGTGTGATGCATATCGTATAATCATACCCACGGATACTTGAGGTGACATTGGAGTATCTAGGTGACATTAGGGTTTTGGTTTATTTGTGTCTTAAGGTGTTATTCTTGTACGAAGTCTATGATAGATCGAACGGAAAGAATAGGTTCATGTTATTTTACTACGGACTCTTGAATAGATCGATCAGAAAGGATAATTTTGAGGTGGTTCCGTACCCTACAATAATCTCTTTGTTTGTTCTCCTCTATTAGTGACTTTGACTCTTTGTTGCATGTTGAGGGGTAGTTTGTTGGGGAACGTTGCAGAAAATAAAAAAATTCTACGCTTCACCAAGATCAATCTATGGAGTCATCTAGCAACGAGAGAGAGAGGAGTGCATCTACATACCCTTGTAGATCGCGAGCGGAAGCGTTCAAGAGAACGGGGTAGAGGGAGTCGTACTCGTCATGATCCAAATCACCGAAGATCCTAGTGCCGAACGGATGGCACCTCCGCGTTCAACACACGTACGGTTGGGGAATACGTCTCCTCCTTCTTGATCCAGCAAGGGGGAAGGAGAGGTTGATGGAGATCCAGCAGCACAACTGCGTGGTGGTGGAAGTAGCGGCGATCTCGGCAGGGCTTCGCCAAGCTCAGCGAGAGGGAGAGGTGGTACGAGGGGAGAGGGAGGCGCCAGGGACTAGGGTGTGGCTTCCCTCCCTCCCCCCTCTTTATATAGGGGGCCTAGGGGGTGTGCCGACCCCTAGAGATCCCATCTCAAGGGGGGCAGCCTAGGGGGGGGGCTTGCCCCCCAAGTCAAGTGGGGTGCTCCCCACCCCTAGGTTTTCCAACCCTAGGCGCAGGGGGAGGCCCAAGGGGGGGGTGCACCAGCCCACGTGGCCCTCCGGGATAGGTGGCCCCACCCGATGGACCCCTCGGGACCCTTCCGGTGGTCCCGGTACAATACCGGTGACACCCGAAACTTTCCCGGTGGCCGAAACTGGTCTTCCTATATACAATTCTTCACCTCTGGACCATTCCGGAACTCCTCGTGACGTCTGGGATCTCATCCGGGACTCCGAACAACTTTCGGGTTACTGAATACTAATATCTCTACAACCCTAGCGTCACCGAACCTTAAGTGTGTAGACCCTACGGGTTCGAGAATCATGCAGACATGACCGAGACAGTTCTTCGACCAATAACCAACAACGGGATCTGGATACCCATGTAGGCTCCCACATGTTCCACGATGATCTCATCGAATGAACCACGATGTCGAGGATTCAAGTAATCCCGTATACAATTCCCTTTGTCAATCGGTACGTTACTTGCCCAAGATTTGATCGTCGGTATCCCAATACCTCGTTCAATCTTGTTACTGGCAAGTCACTTTACTCGTACTGTAATGCATGATCCCGTGACCAACCACTTGGTCACATTGAGCTCATTATGATGGCGCATTACCGAGTGGGCCCAGAGATACCTCTTCGTCATACGGAGTGACAAATCCCAGTCTCGATCCGTGTCAACCCAACAGATACTTTCGGGCATACCCGTAGTATACCTTTATAGTCACCCAGTTATGTTGTGACGTTTGGTACACCCAAAGCACTCCTACGGTATTCGGGAGTTACACGATCTCATGGTCTAAGGAAATGATACTTGACATTGGAAAAGCTCTAGCAAACGAACTACATGATCTTGTGCTATGGTTAGGATTGGGTCTTGTCCATCACATCATTCTCCTAATGATGTGATCCCGTTATCAATGACATCCAATGTCCATAGTCAGGAAACCATGACTATCTGTTGACCAACGAGCTAGTCAACTAGAGGCTCACCAGGGACGTATTGTGGTCTATGTATTCACACATGTATTACGATTTCCGGATAACACAATTATAGCATGAATAATAGACAATTATCATGAACAAGGAAATATAATAATAATCATTTTAATATTGCCTCTAGGGCATATTTCCAACAGTCTCCCACTTGCACTAGAGTCAATAATCTAGTTACATTCTGATGAATCGAACACCCATAGAGTTCTGGTGTTGATCATGTTTTGCTCGCGGAAGAGGTTTAGTCAACGGATCTGCGAGATTCAGATCTGTATGTACTTTGCAAATATTTATGTCTCCATCTTGAACATTTTCACGAATGGAGTTGAAGCGACGCTTGATGTGCCTGGTCTTCTTGTGAAACCTAGGCTCCTTGGCAAAGGCAATAGCTCCAGTGTTGTCATAGAAGAGAGTGATCGGCCCCGACGCATTGGGTATGACTCCTAGGTCGGTGATGAACTCCTTCATCCAGATTGCTTCATGTGCTGCCTCCGAGGCTGCCATGTACTCCGCTTCACATGTAGATCCCGCCACGACGCTTTGCTTGCAACTGCACCAGCTTACAGCCCCTCCATTCAAAATATACACGTATCTGGTTTGTGACTTAGAGTCATCCAGATCTGTGTCGAAGCTAGCGTCGACGTAACCCTTTACGACGAGCTCTTCGTCACCTCCATAAACGAGAAACATATCCTTAGTCCTTTTCAGGTACTTCAGGATATTCTTGACCGCTGTCTAGTGTTCCATGCCGGGATTACCTTGGTACCTTCCTACCAAACTTACGGCAAGGTTTACATCAGGTCTGGTACACAGCATGGCATACATAATAGACCCTATAGCCGAGGCATAGGGGATGACACTCATCTTTTCTCTATCTTCAGCCGTGGTCGGGCATTGAGGAATACCGGGAGTATTCCAGTTGCTGGGAAGAACAAGGCCCCAGTGCCTGAGGTTTCTGAGGAGGAAGATGAAGAAGGACATGTTCTAAGGAAGCTCAAGCCAAAGATACCAGATCACAATGATGCCCATCCTGTGGCTGAGGACATGAACATCAGAAAAGACTCAGGATTGAGACTATGGAGGATGGCAGATCCATATGCCACAAGGAGAAGAACTGCTGTTGATTACAGGTTCCACACAAAGGAACAGCAGGACTTCTATGAGACAATCTTATTGGACAAGAATCCCATAGTTTGTGATATGAGGTGGGTCAACTAGACCTACATGAAGGAAAATGAAGAGCACTATCCTGGAGTGCAAGACAGCTTTGTTGCTTGTGGAGTTGCAGATTTTGTTGGGCAAAAGCTCACAAACTGGAATGATGAACTTATCATGCAATTCTACTCCACAGCACATTTTTACCCAGATGGAAGAATTGTTTGGATGTCTGAAGGTACAAGGTACCAATCCACTATTGAAGAATGGGCAAAACTGATAAATGCCCCAAAGGAAAATGATGATGATCTGGATGTATATGCCAAGAAGAAGATGGGACACAATACCATGGCACACATGTACAAGGAGATCCCAGACAAAGCCCTAGAGACTTTCTCTTTTGGATCAGTCCATTTTCTGTTGTCAGGGCTGCCAACTATCAATTGGATTCTGAGGCACACTCTGTTGCCCAAGTCTGGTGACCACAACATGATCAGAGGGCATGCTATCAATATGTTGCATTTATTTGATGTGCCACAGAAATTCAAAGTCATGAGCCTTATAGTTGAAACCATTAAGAGGACTGCAACAAATCAAAAGAGAAGTTGTGGATATGCCCCTCAGATTCAGGAATTGATCAACTCAAAGATGGGAACTGGCAAATATCTATTGGATAGGGAACATTTTCCACTCTATCCAGACTTTGAAGACAATGAGGTTGTCATGAATGAGTATGATCCATCATCAGTTCAAGCTCAAGAGAAGGAGAAGGCAAGGAAGGAGAAGGCTGCCAAGATGCCAACTCAAGAGGAGGCATCTGAGTATTTCTTGAAAAACAAGCAGGAGCAGCTTGGTTACTTGATAGCATCATCTCTGAGGATTGAGAAGGGGTTGGCCACCTTAACTCAGAATCAGGAGAGCTTGGAGAGAATCATGGAACAAAAATTCTATGATCTAGATGTCAAAGTGACTGAGATTCAATCAGTTGTGGAGCAACTGCAGGATGACATGCAGGAGAGGAAGGGCAAGACAACCACAAATGTCTTTGCCAGAGTGCCTAGAGCTCAGAGGTCAGCTGTTGTGCCAGTGCCAGACACTAGAGCAACATCTTCAGCACCAGCTACTGCCCCTTCAGCCCCAGTGCAACCAGCTTCAGCATCAACTCCAGCACCCTCTACATCAACTGAAGCCTTCATCCTTGGAGTTATCCGGACACCACCAACTGAAGATCAAGCCTGAGAGTCGATCTAGCACTATGCATTTTCTATGAACTTTTTGGTAACTTGTTACCAAAGGGGGAGAAAAAATGTATAGATCATAGGCTTCGAGAGAGAGAGAAAGAGAGAGAGTTGTTTTTGTTCTCTCTTGCTTTGTTGGTTTAAACTTGTTTTCTTTTTGATTGGTTGAGATACTATGCTTGTGAGACATTGATGATCATGTGTTTGATCATAAGCTACACTTATGCATGTTTGATGATATTATCCTATCTATCTTATGTGATCACTCACTTTGCTTGGTGATGAGTGCATGTATTCAATACTTATCATTTTGAGCGCTCCACCAAGATGTATGTGACATGGAAGAGCAACCCATGAGCCTAATTCCTTATGCATTTGCAGTCCAAAGAAAATTTTAAACTATGCAAAAATTTAGGGGGAGCTCTTGCTTATCATATACTTCTCAAAGCAACGATGTTTTTATTCTTATTATCATTTGTCGAAGCTTTGATCTATATGTTGTCATCAATTACCAAAAAGGGGGAGATTGAAAGTGCAACTATCCCTAGGTGCTTTTGGTAATTCATTACAACATATAGCTCATTGAGCTAATGCTATTCCAAGACTATTATTTCAGGAAAGCTCAATGAATGGCATGGCATGGATGATGAAAGTGGATCCCTCAAAATACTAAGGACAAAGGATTGGCTCAAGATCAAAGTCCCAAGACTCTTCATTTTATATTTTAGTGATCCAAGATCACATTGAGTCTATAGGAAAAGCCAATACTATCAAGGAGGGATGAGGTGTTGCTTAATGAGCCTCTTGCTTCATGTGCTTTGTGATATGCTCCAAAACCCTCAGCTACTTTCCCACATCCACAAATGACCTAAACCCAGAGCCAAAATCGGTCACACCGATTCTTCCTATCCGGCGCCACCGATTCCAAAAGTCATAGCCACTGCCCCAAACCCTAAGCAAATTGGTCCTACCGATAGGGATCTCGGTCTCACTGAGATGGGATTGTAATCTCGCTGTTTCCCTTCGAAACGTTTCGGTCTAACCGAAGTGAGCGATCGGTCCCACCGAGATTGCAATGTAAACTCTCTGTTTCCCTTTTGTAACATTTCGGTCTCACCGAAAAGAGCAAATCGGTCCCACCGAGTTTACCTGACCAACTCTCTGGAAAGCTTATTACCTAAATCGGTCTTACCGAGTTTGTGTAATCGGTCTTACCGAGATTACGTTATGCCCTAACCCTAACCAAATCGGTCTCACCGAGTTGCATGTCAGTCCCACCGAAAATCACTAACGATCACTAGGCTAAATCAGTCCGACCGAGTCTGTTGAATCGGTCCCACCGAGTTTGGTAAATTGTGTGTAACGGTTAGATTTTGTGTGGAGGCTATATATACCCCTCCACCTCCTCTTCATTCGTTGAGAGAGCCATCAGACTAAACCTACACTTCCAACTTACCATTTCTGAGAGAGAACCACCTACTCATGTGTTGAGGCCAAGATATTCCATTCCTACCATATGAATCTTGATCTCTAGCCTTCCCCAAGTTGCTTTCCACTCAAATCCTCTTTCCACCAGATCCAAATCCTATGAGAGAGAGTTGAGTGTTGGGGAGACTATCATTTGAAGCACAAGAGCAAGGAGTTCATCATCAATGCACCATTTGTTACTTCTTGGAGAGTGGTGTCTCCTAGATTGGCTAGGTGTCACTTGGGAGCCTCCGACAAGATTGTGGATTTGAACCAAGGAGTTTGTAAGGGCAAGGAGATCGCCTACTTCGTGAAGATCTACCGCTAGTGAGGCAAGTCCTTCGTGGGCGACGGCCATGGTGGGATAGACAAGGTTGCTTCTTCGTGGACCCTTCGTGGGTGGAGCCCTCCGTGGACTCGCGCAACCGTTACCCTTCGTGGGTTGAAGTCTCCATCAACGTGGATGTACGATAGCACCACCTATCGGAACCACGCCAAAAACATCCGTGTCTCCAATTGCGTTTGAATCCTCCAAACCCATCCCTTTACTTTCTTGCAAGTTGCATGCTTTAATTTCCGCTGCCTATATACTCTTTTGCATGCTTGCTTGAACTGTGTGATGATTACTTGACTTGTCCTAAAATAGCTAAAATCTGTCAAACTCTGAAATTGGGAAAAGGTTAAGTTTTTAATTGGTCAAGTAGTCTAATCGCCCCCCCTCTAGACATACTTCAAGGTCCTACAAGTGGTATCAGAGCATTGTTCATGCGTTTGACACCAATGTGACCAAGGCGGCAGTGCGATAGATATGTGGGACTATCATTATCAATCTTACATCTTTTGGTATTCACACTGAATATGTGTAACATCACGTTCGAGATTCATTAAGAATAAACCATTGACCAGCGGGGCATGACCATAAAACATATCTCTCATATGAATAGAACAACCATTATTCTCGGATTTAAATGAGTAGCCATCTCGCATTAAACGAGATCCAGATACAATGTTCATGCTCAAAGCTGGCACTAAATAACAATTATTGAGGTTTAAAACTAATCCCGTATGTAAATGTAGAGGTAGCGTGCCGACGGCGATCACATCGACCTTGGAACCATTCCCGACGCGCATCGTCACCTCGTCCTTCGCCAGTCTCCGCTTATTCCGCAGCTCCTGCTTTGAGTTACAAATATGAGGAATGTCACCAGTATCAAATACCCAGGAGCTACTACGAGTACTGGTAAGGTACACATCAATTACATGTATATCACATATACCTTTAATGTTGCCGGCCTTCTTGTCCGCTAAGTATTTGGGGCAGTTCCGCTTCCAGTGATCCTTCCTTTTGCAATAAAAGCACTCAGTCTCAGGCTTGGGTCCATTCTTTGGCTTCTTACTGGCAACTGGCTTACCGGGCGCGGCAACTCCCTTGCCGTCCTTCTTGAAGTTCTTCTTACCCTTGCCTTTGTTGAAACTAGTGGTTTTATTGACCATCAACACTTGATGTTCCTTTTTGATTTCCACCTCCGTTGATTTCAGCATTGAAAATACTTCAGGAATGGTTTTCACCATCCCCTGCATATTGTAGTTCATCACAAAGCTCTTGTAGCTAGGTGGGAGCGACTGAAGGATTATGTCAATGACCGCCTCGTCCGGGAGGTTAATGTCTAGCTGGGACAAGCGGTTGTGCAACCCAGACATTTTGAGTATGTGCTCACTGACAGAACTATTTTCCTCCATCTTACAACTATAGAACTTGTCGGAGACTTCATATCTCTCGACCCGGGCATGACTTTGGAAAACCATACCATTTTCAGCTCTTCGAACATCTCATATGCTCCGTGTAGCTCAAAACACTTTTGGATCCCCGGTTCTAAGCTGTAGAGCATGCCGCACTGAACGAGGGAGTAATCATCAGCACGTGACTGCCAAGCGTTCATAACGTCTTGGTTCTCTGGGATGGGTGCTTCACCTAGCGGTGCTTCTAGGACATATGCTTTCTTGGCAGCTATGAGGATGATCCTCAGGTTCCGGACCCAGTCCGTATAGTTGCTGCCATCATCTTTCAGCTTGGTTTTCTCTAGGAACGCGTTGAAGTTGAGGTTGACATGAGCGTTGGCCATTTGATCTACAAGACATTTTGCAAAGGTTTTTAGACTAAGTTCATGATAATTAAGTTCATCTATTCAAATTATTTAATGAACTCCCACTCAGATTAGACATCCCTCTAGTCATCTAAGTGATACATGATCCGAGTCAACTAGGCGGTGTCTGATCATCACGTGAGATGGACTAGTCATCATCGGTGAACATCTCCATGTTGGTCGTACCTTTCATACGACTCATGTTCGACCTTTCGGTCTCTTGTGTTCCGAGGCCATGTCTGTACGTGCTAGGCTCGTCAAGTTAACCTAAGTGTTTTACATGTGTAAATCTGTCTTACACCCGTTGTATGTGGATGTTGGAATCTATCACACCCGATCATCACGTGGTGCTTCGAAACAACGAACTTTCGCAACGGCGCACAGTTAGGGGGAACACTTTCTTGAAATTATTATGAGGGGTCATCTTATTTACTACTGTCGTTCTAAGCAAATAAGATGCAAAAACATGATAAACATCACATGCAATCAAATAGTGACATGATATGGCCAATATCATATAGCTCCTTTGATCTCCATCTTCGGGGTGCCATGATCATCTTCGTCACCGGCATGACACCATGATCTCCATCATCGTGTCTCCATGAAGTTGCTCGCCAACTATTACTTCTACTACTAAGGCTAACGGTTTAGCAATAAAGTAAAGTAATTACATGGTGTTTAATCATTGACACGCAGGTCATACAATAATTAAGACAACTCCTATGGCTCCTGCCGGTTGTCATACTCATCGACATGCAAGTCGTGATTCCTATTACAAGAACATGATCTCATACATCACATATATATCATTCATCACAACTTTTGGCCATATCACATCACAAGGCATATGCTGCAAAAACAAGTTAGACGTCCTCTAATTGTTGTTGCATGTTTTTACATGGCTGCAATAGGGTTCTAGCAAGAACGTTTTCTTACCTACGTGAAAGCCACAACGTGATATGCCAATTTCTATTTACCCTTCATAAGGACCCTTTTCATCGAATCCGATCCGACTAAAGTGGGAGAGACAGACACCCGCTAGCCACCTTATGCAACTAGTGCATGTCAGTCGGTGGAACCTGTCTCACGTAAGCATACGTGTAAGGTCGGTCCGGGCCGCTTCATCCCATGATGCCGCCGAAACAAGATAAGACTAGTAGTGGCAAGAAAATTGACAACATCTACGCCAACAACAAATTTGTGTTCTACTCGTGCAAAGAAACTACGCATAGACCTAGCTCATGATGCCACTGTTGGGGAACATTGCAGAAAATAAATTTTTTCTATGCTTCACCAAGATCAATCTATGGAGTCATCTAGCAACGAGAGAGAGGAGTGCATCTACATACCCTTGTAGATCGCGAGCGGAAGCATTCAAGAGAACGGGGTTGAGGGAGTCGTGCTCGTCGTGATCCAAATCACCGAAGATCCTAGTGCTGAACGGACAGCACCTCCGCGTTCAACACACGTACGGATGGGAAGACGTATCCTCCTTCTTGATCCAGCAAGGGGGAAGGAGAGGTTGATGGAGATCCAGCAGCGCGACGGTGTGGTGGTGGAAGCAGCGGCGATCTCAGCAGGGCTTCGCCAAGCTCAGCGAGAGGGAGAGGTGGTACGGGGAAGAGGGAGGCGCCAGGGACTAGGGTGCGGCTGCCCTCCCTCCCCCCTCTTAATATAGAGGGCTTACGGGGTGCACCGGCCCCTGGAGAGCCCATCTCCAAGGGGGGGCGGCGGCCTAGGGGGGGACTTGCCCCCCAAGTCAAGTGGGGCGCCCCCCACCCCTAGGGTTTCCAACCCTAGGCGCAGGGGAGGCCCAAGGGGGGCGCACCAGCCCACCAGGGGCTGGTTCCATTCCCCTTTCAGCCCACGTGGCCCTCTGGGATAGGTGGCCCCACCCTGTGGACCCCCGGGACCCTTCCGGTGGTCCCAGTACAATACCGGCGACCCCCGAAACTTTCCCGGTGGCCGAAATTAGACTTCCTATATAGGATTCTTTACCTCCGGATCATTCCGGAACTCCTCGTGACGTCCGGGATCTCATCCGGGACTCCTAACAACTTTCGGGTGTCCGCATACTAATATCTCTACAACCCTAGCGTCACCGAACCTTAAGTGTGTAGACCCTACGGGTTCGGGAATCACGCAAACATGACCGAGACAACTCTCCAGTCAATAACTAACAGCGGGATCTGGATACCCATGTTGGCTCCCACATGTTCCACGATGATCTCATCGGATGAACCACGATGTCGAGGATTCGAGTAATCCCGTATACAATTCCCTTCGTCAATCGGTACGTTACTTGCCCGAGATTCGATCGTCGGTATCCCAATACCTCGTTCAATCTCGTTACCGGCAAGTCACTTTACTCGTATTGTAATGCATGATCCCGTGACCAAACACTTGTTCACATTGAGCTCATTATGATGATGCATTACCGAGTGGGCCCAGAGATACCTCTCTGTCATACGGAGTGACAAATCCCAGTCTCGATCCGTGTCAACCCAGCAGATACTTTTGGGGATACTCGTAGTATACCTTTATAGTCACCCAGTTACATTGTGACGTTTGGTACACCCAAAGCACTCCTACGGTATCCAGGAGTTACACGATCTCATGGTCTAAGGAAATGATACTTGACATTGAAAAAGCTCTAGCAAACGAACTACACGATCTTGTGCTATGCTTAGGATTGGGTCTTGTCCATCACATGATTCTCCTAATGATGTGATCCCGTTATCAATGACATCCAATGTCCATAGTCAGGAAACCATGACTATCAGTTGATCAATGAGCTAGTCAACTAGAGGATCACTAGGGACATGTTATGGTCTATGTATTCAGACATGTATTACGATTTCCGGATAACACAACTATAGCATGAATAATAGACAATTATCATGAACAAGGAAATATAATAATAATCATTTTATTATTGCCTCTAGGGCATATTTCCAACATATATAAACCAGAGGCTTTAGTCCATAGAGGGAGTCACAATCATACAGGCTAGACATCTAGGGTTTAGCCATTACGATCTCGAGGTAGATCAACTCTTGTAACCCCTATACTCATCAAAGTCAATCAAGCAGGAAGTAGGGTATTACCTCCATTAAGAGGCCCGAACCTGGGTAAAATATCGTGTCCCCTGCCTCCTTTTTACCTTCGATCCTTAGACGCACAGTTCGGGACCCCTACCCGAGATCTGTCGGTTTTGACACCAACATTGGTGCTTTCATTGAAAGTTCCACTATGTCGTAACCAAAAGGCTCGATGGCTCCATCAACTATCCACACAACACTGCCCTGAGGGAGACTTTTCTCTCCGGCAAAATCTTTGTATTCGGTGGCTGCGCACTGCATGCCAATTCGACTGGCCATTTGGAGTTGATCGACGGTTATACCAAAACTTGTTCCAATTCGGCCGAATTTTTTACCGCAGCATGATAGTACCATGACATGACACCATGCCAAGTTTTATGATTTTTAGGTGTGTTTTGGATTTACAAGAATTTTAAAACCAAGTTTCTCAATGTTCTCGGCCGAGCTACAATGCCCAGATGTTTGAATTTCATTCCCATTTCTTGCATGGGACCTATAAATTCACCCGAGGACACACATGTTATTTTTAAACCAACTTTGGTGCATTGGAGCATGTGCTTGTAGTCAAAATTGAATTATGCACATTAAATGACCAAAAACTCACTTAATGTATAAACAAGGCCAAACAAACCCAGACTATCCCAAAATTTAACACAACAGTCATATAGTTCTATGTTGCCTGTGTAAAGAAAATCAAGGAGGGGGCAGCGTATATCATTTCACACACAAAGGTGACACGTTCCCTCTCAGAACCATGAGCCTTCTTGAGAGAAGCTCCGCTTTGCAAGAAGCTTATACCAAACCTTGTTCCAATTCGGCCAAGTTTTTTACCACATCATGTTAGTGCCATGACATGACACCATGCCAAGTTTCATGATTTCCAGGTGAGTTTTGGATTTACAGGAAAAACCAAGTTTCTCAATGTTCTCCACCGAGTCACAACACCCAGATGTTTGAATTTCATTCTCATTTCTTGCATGGGACCTAGAAATTCACCCAAGGACACACATGGGATTTTTCAACCAACTTTGGTGCACCGGAGCATGTGTTTGCAGTTCAAATTTGAATTATGTACATTAAATGTCGAGAAACTCAATTAATGTATAAAAAAGGCCAAACGAACCCGGAATAATTCCAAAATTTAAAAAATGTAAACTTAATTAATATCTTCTCTATTTGGGGCATTTAATAAATATCTATTATATATGTTTTCTACCCTATTCAAATTTAGTACATATGACAATTTGATGCTCTTACATAATCTATTATTGACACTATAGGGGATGTTGATTCCTATCAACTACCATATCCTAAAGGTTAAAACAGGTACATAATCATCTTCTCTGTTTCGCACAGTGCACTACCAACCCCTATACGATGATGCACATTAAACTGTTGATACGAGTTTTACGTAAACTAGTGGCTTAAAGTTGATTTTCATATTGTTTGAAATTGTGTCAATAAAGATTTTTTTAGAATATTGTTTGCTGATGTTGTCGGATGTGTGTATGAAAGATTCTTTTTTTCCTCCCGTTGCAACGCACGGGCATGTTTTTCTACTGTATAAAAAAGGCCAAACGAACCCCGAATAATTCCAAAATTTAACAGGGCACTCATATAGTTCTATGTTGCCTATGTAAGAAAATCAGGGGAAAGCAGTGTATATAGTTTGACACACAAAGGTGACACGTTCCCTCTCGGAACCATGAGGCTTGTTGAGAAAATCTTCGGTTTGCAAGAAGCTTATACCAAAACTTGTCCCAATTTGACCAAAAAGTATACATATGAAAACGGGGTTTAAATTATCCCGAACATCTCGCTACCTAGACCAATGTACTGTGATTTAAATTCAACATAAAATGGATACAAATATTTGAATTGGAGATTGTATGGTACATGTAGTTCATAGTGAAATATGATTACTACTATATGCATGTTTTCTGTTATCAAGATAATATTTAAATGATGGCATAACTTGAGAACAATCGTATTCAAATAAACGAAATTGATTCAAATTTAGTCCATATGGTAGATGACAATATATATGTTCATAGGGTAGAATAAAATGTTCATATAAGATGGAAGATCAAAATGTAGGACTGCATCCATTATAAACCGCGAGGTCACCTAACGATATATTCGAATTCAACATAATGTGGATTCAAAAATTGAAATTTGAGATCCTAGCATTTGTAATCATATAAAAAGGGAAATGACTCTTTCTCGTGGTGGGAATTGATTTTTTTTGTTGTTGTTGAGGGAAGTGTGAATTAATTTGGTACTGTACAGGGTAATCTTGTTCTCCCAATTTTTTTTACATTTTCTTGTAATTTTTTCAATGGCATTTATAGCAGTATAGCAAAAGGGGCATGACTCTCCTGTGTCTTGAATGAATTGTTTTTTTCTACACGTTAACTTTGTTTTGCCGAACATGGAATCCGCGCCTTGTTATCCCGAAATTTTCAAGCTCGAGTATCTTTTGTCTCTTCTGTTGTGAAACTCCCACCTCTTCAACCCGCGTTGTGCCAAGTTATCCTGAAATTTCAACGCGCGTGAAAACTTTCTCCTCATCCTAAATTGGTCCTGCAGCCCAGACACGCGAAATCCCCCTTCTACCCCTCAGCCGAAAATACCGCCTCAACATCGCGTGGTCAAAACCGGTGGGGGTACATTCGTAACTTACCCTACATTTCGGACAAGCGCATCCCTAAGCCATGGCTCCCCATACCTTCCACTTCGCCCCCATTTCAAGGTGGCAATGGGGACGGGGATGACCAGGGATGACTCCACCATCCCCGCCCTGATCCCCGCCAATCACCATACTCGCGATCCCGTGAAGCTTCGCAGGGACAAAACGCCCCCCATCCCCGTTAATATCGGGTACCCGGTACCCATCGGGTATCCATGGGGATTTCAAAGCTGACTGAGATAGGTGAGATAGGAGAAGACATGGTTGTTGGGAGAGGTGAAGAAAATTAATTGTGTGAAATATCTAGGTATTAATCTATATATTCTGCATTTGTAGTACGAATGGCATAGTTTTCGGGTATCCATGGAGTCCCCATGGGGGAATTTTATACCCATCCCCGCCCCGCGAGACTAACGGGTACCCACCAGACAATACCCATGGGGCTAATTTGTCCCCCGTCCCCGCTCCATGATGGGTAAATCCCCGCGGGTACCCGTCCCAATGGGGAAGATTGCCATCTTGACTCCCATTCATACACCGAGGCCGCCAAAACCCGCGAAACCCCATGCTCCTTCGTCGGCCTCCCGACCGCCCCCCGGCCGGAGACTCTTCCCGGACAACATCGTCCATCGCAACAGCTCGCCGTCCCTCATCCACCGCACCGGACGAGGATCCATCATTGATCTCGTCGTCCCGCCGGATCAGCCGCCCCGTCCTCCACCTCCATGGAGCTGCCCCAATGTTCGCCTCGTCTATCGCGCCACCTCCATCCCCACAACACCGTCTTAACCTGCCCCACTGGAACCACAACACCCTCACCAATTCCTCCGATGAAGCCGAGGCCTACTCGACGCCACCAAGGAGGTTCTGCACTCACCGATGTATTTTATCTTTTATTCGATCTCACGGGGCTGCCGGTGCTCGATACCGAGCAGCCATGGCGGGTCTCCATAGACGGTGCCATCGTCGGCCACTTCATCCACGGCGTCTCTCCCCATGTTGTTGCTTTCTCGGCGGCAACTTCCACACCGGCACTAGTTGTTGCTGCTCCGGCTCTCGCTCGTGCTGCTGCTACTGCTCCGGCTCTCGCTCGCATTGCGGCTTTGTTCTTGCTGTCGGTCGCTCTACTACACTGCTCTTGTTTTTGTTCGTGCCGCTGCTCTGCTCTGCTATTGATGCCGGTCGTGCTGCTACTCCGCTCTTGCTCTCATTCGTGCTGCTGCTCTACTCTTGCTCTCACTTGCGCTGCTGCTACTGCACGACCTCCGGCAGCTACAGGAGTTGTTGCTTTAGCACTCGCTCGCGGTGCTGCAGCACGAGTTGCTCTCTGCTAGTGCGTTCCCTGCTCAAGCGGCTGCTGATTTAGATCACTGCTTCTCTGCTACTAGTGCTCGAACACCCTAAGCTTCTACTGCAATGCTCTGCTGATGACCCACCAGTATATGGGGTCAATTGTAGCCTTTTCAATAACTAAGAGTGTCGAACCCAACAAGGAGCAGAAGGAATGACAAGTGGTTTTCAGCAAGGTATTGTCTGCAAGTGCTAAAATTGTAAGTAGCGGAGTAGTTTGATAGCAAGATAATTTGTAACGAGCAAGTAAAGTAGTAACAAAAGTGCAGCAATGTAGCCCAATCCTTTTGAGGCAAAGGACGGGCCAAAACAATCTCTTATGATAAGCAAACTGTTCTTGAGGGTACACGGGAATTTCATCTAGTCACTTTCATCATGTTGGCTTAATTCGTGTTCGTTACTTTGATAATTTGTTATGTGGGTGGACCGGTGCTTAGGTGATGTTTTTACTTGAACAAACCTCCTTCTTATGATTAACTCTCTCTCGCAAGCATCCGCAACTACGAGAAAAGTATTAAGAATAAATTCTAACCATAGCATTAAATTTTTGGATCCAATCGGTCCCTTACGGAATATCGCATAAACCGGGGTTTAAGCATCTATCACTCTCGCAACCCACCATCTAATAACTACTCAACAATGCATTCCCTTAGGCCCAAATATGGTGAAGTGTTATGTAGTCGGCGTTCACATGACACCACTAAGAGAATGACAACATACATATCATCAAAATATCAAACACATATCAAGTTCACATGATTACTTGCAACATGATTTCTCCCGTGACCTCAAGAACGAAAGTAACTACTCACAAATTATAATCATGCTCAAGATCAGAGGGGTATTAAATAGCATAATGGATCTGAACATATAATGTTCCACCAAATAAACCATATAGTAATCAACTACAAGATGTAATCAACACTAGTAGTCACCCACAAGCACCAATCTATAGTTTTGGTACAAAGATTGAACACAAGAGATGAACTAGGGTTTGAGAGGAGTTGGTGTTGTTGAAGATGTTGATGAAGATAGCCCTCCCCAAGATGGGAGAGTTGTTGGTGATGATAATGACGGTGATTTCCCCCTCCAGGAGGGAAGTTCCCCCGATGGAATCGCTCCGCTGGAGGGCAAAAGTGCTCCTGCCCAAGTTCCTCCTCAAGGCGGTGGTGCTTCATACCGAAAGTCCTCTCCTCATTTTTTTCTAGGTCAGAATGACTTATATACCAGAAGATGGGCATCGGAGGTGGGCCGAGGAGTGCAGCACCCACCAGGGCGCGCCTGGGCCTCCTGGCACGCCCAGGTGGGTTGTGCCCACCAGGTGGCCCCCCTCTGGTACTTATTTGCTCCAATAATTCTTAAATATTCCACAAAAAATCCTCGGGAAGTTTCAGCTCATTTGGAGTTGTGCAGAATAGGTAGCTTGACGTAGCTTTTTCAGGTCCATATTACCAGCTGCCAGAATTCTCCCCCTTTTTGCATACCTTGCATATTATGAGAGAAAAGGCATTAGAATTAGTCCAAAATGCATTATTATACAATAAAACAACATAAATAACAGTAGGAAAACATGAAGGAAGATGGACGTATCATCTGCTACTAGTTCAATCTGTTTCGACAGTAAAATTCAGTTTCGATTGTAAAGTTCAGTTTCTTCAGTTAAGTTCAGAGTGAACAATATTTATAGCATCTGTCGGAGCGGCCGTGGCGCGGCTGATGCATTCTACATCTAGCACTTTTTGGTGATGTATTTTACATCATCTATTGCAGATGATATTAGAGTCCCACTTCAGATTAACATTGTCTGTCTTGTCCTGCTTCAGCCTCACCGTCGTACACCTCACCGAAGTTGCTCCAATGATGGAACCATCCATCGCAGCAGAGCAGTACCCTCAGCATCGTATCCAGAGGCCTCAGATTTTCTTCCCCGCCTCCGACAGTCACACCAACATCACCATCCTCCACGTCCAACCCAATGATGCTGAGGTCGACAATGCTATGCCAAAGAAGTTGTGCACTCATCGCATCACTTTGTTACTCTGCTTTCATGTTGATCCCTCAGGGATCCTTTGGTTCAAAGAGTTGCAAATCTAGAAATAAATGAATCGTGGTCACAAAGTTAACAGGGAGAAAACTAAATGCTCTTTTGAACCACAATTTTAATCGGTTTAGCAAGATAGCCATTATATGATACTAATGTGGATCAAATCTAAGCTCATAAAATAATTCGAGGGCGTAGGCTTCAGCCTGTTGAAGAATGCCTACTAGCATCGCCACTGGTTCAAAGAAAAAGTGAAGGAAAACATAGGAATTTGAAACTTTACTATGGTACTACTATTCGTGCATTTGGTTAGAAGGAATGGAGCAAAGCAAAACTGGAGGATTTTTCTTTTCATGTCTCTTTCAAAGAAAAACATAGGATTTTAATATCAACTTGGACGCCCTTTTCAAATTAATATGCATGGAGAATAGGACTAATTGCATTACTGGCATAATAAGATTCTTATTTTTTTCATTTCCCCGTGGTTTGACTTTAATTTGACCATGTTTCTCCATTCATGTGTTCTTCTAATCATGTGAACCAAACACCCAGGTTGATAGAAATCCTATGTTTGCAAATGCTCTGTTTTGCACGTGCATTCCTATCATATTCCTATGTTTTTCTTGTCCCTACGTTTATAGAATCCTCCAATTCTAAGGAGCCCTTACAGATTTACTTCATTTTCAAATAGGTGTTAAAGAAAACTCTGTGTGTTATGTCCTGCTCCTGTCATGCCGTCATCCACCCCACTTGAGGTGCACCATCGACAGAAGCGTTCACTGCAGCAGAGATTCCCCTGGTAGACTTTTTTCGCCGCCTCCGATCATCTTCCCCGTTGCCGGCAGCCACGCCAACTGCATTACCATCATCGACTGAGCAGATGAACCTGAAGACTACACAGTTCCAGAAGAGAGGTCGCACTCTTTCGTGTCTTCTTATGTTATACATGTTATTATTACCTACTACTTTATTGTCTTGTTCACCTCTTAGACTCCGAGTCAGGTCAAAACTAATATTCAAACTTGAGTCGGGGCACATATCGAGGCAACAACGAATAGTATATGTCTACTATCTGGTTCATCTGGGGTCTTCTATGTGGTTCATTTTGGGTGGGCAACAAACAGTAGATGATCCATCATCTATCTTTTTAAACTAAAGCTATAATCTACCTGTTATCATTAGTTTTGGATTTATCCACTCGTTTGCTACCATCAGTCTTGATTTCTGCATGCACCCCTTAGGTCTTACATAATATAACTATGTTTTTTTATTATGCATGTGAGTTATTGTACATAATAGTAATGAACATGTAGAGAAACAACGGGCCTTTTATGGGCCATACAAACAATGGGCCTTCTATGAGGCGTAGCATCAATGAGCCTTCTACGGGCCATATGATCGATTGGCCAAACATGGGCCAATAACGGACCACATTATGGGCCGTAAACGGGCTAGAGTTGGAATCGGCTGTTCATGGGCCGACCATAACGGGCTGTCATTAATCGGCCGTATTTGATGACGCTATGAAAACGGTCCAACGGATTAACGGACCACAAACGGGCTGACTATAACCACTGGCTGAATTTGGCCCACAAGTAGAAAAGGACAGTAAGGGCCATAAGTAACCGAATGCTGGAAATGAGCCCAAGAATAAATGGGCCCTGAGAAGGCCGAAAGATAACACGGGCTGGAAATGGCCCAATGGAATAATGCGCCGTTAACGGGTATAAAGCGATACACTGTTCATTACAGGTCAGTTTTACCAGGGGTCGTTAATGGGCCAAGAGTTACAAAGGGCCTCATATGGGCCGAAAGACGTCATGGGCTATACGTGGGCCAGACGTTACAACGGGCTGGAATCATATTGGACGGCCCAGATGGCGCTAGTGGGCCTAATTCGGATAGGCCGTAGCGGGCCGTGAGTTAGCGGGCTGTAAATGGGCTATATGCAAACAGGCCGTTAATAGGCTTTCCATGAGCCGGCCCGCTACCAGTTAACCAAGTCAAACGGGCGGGCCTTTTCACAGGAATGGGCCTCTGTTGGGCCGTGCCATGTGTCGACGTATCATAGGCGCCTTCGGTCCAATGAGTGGATGACATCTGTCCCAATGGTGAGCCGACACGTGGTTCCTCTGGCCATTGAGAATTTTACACGTGAAAAATCCCCATTGGTCCAGGCTGTTAACGGGTTATCGGATCCAAACCGGAACCCGATAGCTTCCATTACGGTGGATGTCATGTGACAGTTACCCTTGACGAAAGCAATTCTATGACGCGTGATTTATCATCATGGAAGTGGACACTTTCGTGATGATAATTTTGGTAATGTCATGGAACACTTCTACGACGGCACAGGTATGACTATCTTGATTTTGTCGTAAAATCATCATGAATGTACATGCATGACAGAAAATGTGACCTACTGTGACAAACACGTATCATCACGAAAGTGTATTTTTTTTGTAGTGTTAGTGCGAGTGGTGCATCGATGTATGACGGTTTTTCAAGAAGGCCTAGTTCCATTTCTTGTCTGTACCCCAGGTCGTTTCGTGGTAGGGGTAGCTACTCATGTAATCTTGTTTTTACCTTTGCTCTGTTTTTTTAGAAGGATGTGATCTATAATAAATATTCACCGGAAGTACAAAACACCTCAAACATAATAAAAATTACACCGAGGTCCATGGACCACCGAACGACCACTGCCGCCGCCAGAACAAATCGCCGACGCACCGGTATTGTCGCTCCCATACTGGAGCTGGTCTGGCCTTGTCGATGACAGCCGGGAGGTCTTCATGCATGTGCCCCTAAGGACCCCCTGGAGCTGCAGTCGTCGTCGTTGAATCCTTGAATCGATCTAAAGAACCTGACACCAAATATCTTTGTTGCGTCCGCACGACGAGAAACCCTAACCTCGCTGCCCCGAGGAGCTGGCAGAATCTACGCCGGGGCTCTGTCTAATCTGTCCCAATGGACGAACTTGAGGAGAATCGGAGCCCGTGTAAGAGCATATTTATCCCCAAGATGTTTTGGTGATTGATGACAATGCTTGTGCGGACTAATCGTGTGCGTTTAGTTCTTTCAGAGATTCATCCATTGGCACGAGACGATTTCCTCCCCTCGGTGTTGTATTCAATATGGTGTAGCTCCTTCGTTTCGTTGTTGGTGGACTAGTTTCGTAGGAGTCGCCGTACTATCAAGAGGGGATCCGCATTGGTAAGACTTGGGTGGAATCACACGTACACATCCTTATCACACCCGTCGTCTTTCCTTCCGCATCTCTGGAGCTGCCATTTTCCCCTTGCTATGCTTTGCTCTGCCCCAGCGGTAGTACCGCGACCACAGCGGTAGTACCGCCGAAGCTCCCCAGCGGTAGTACCGCTCTCAGAGCGGTAGTACCGCTCCAAGCGGTAGTACTGCTCTCTGAATGGTAGTACCACTTGGGATTTTCAGCCGTAGTACCGTTGTGCGTCTGGGCTACTTCCGCCTCGATTCTCAAACGAAGTTTTTCGTGTCAGGTTTTGCGGCACTAAGGGAGGTAGTAGGAGCGGTAGTACCGTCCTAAGCGGTAGTACTGCTCTTCCCTAGCGGTAGTACCGCCCTGGGGTCAGGGCCCTGGCAGCGCGGCAGTACCGCTGGGTTGAGCGGTAGTACCGCCCGGAGCGGTAGTACCGCCTTTCCCTGGCGGTAGTACCGCTCTGTGCGGGGCTGGTGAGTGGGATAACGTTGGTTTGTTCCCCCCCCACTATATAAAGGGGTCTTCTTCCCCAAAGTTGACCTACCTCTTTCCCACAAAGCTCCATTGTTGCTCCAAGCTCCATTTTCGCCCGATCTCTCTCTCTAGCCAATCAAACTTGTTGATTTGCTCGGGATTGGTTGAGAGGGCCCAGATCTACACTTCCACCAAGAGAAATTTGATTCCCCCACTTATCCCTTGCGGATCTTGTTACTCTTGGGTGTTGAGAACCCTAGACGGTTGAGGTCACCTCGAAGCCATACTCCATTGTGGTGAAGCTTCGTGGTGTTGTTGGGAGCCTCCAAGTGTTGTGGAGATAGCCCCAATCTTGTTTGTAAAGGTCCGGTTGCCGCCTTCAAGGGCTCCAATAGTGGAATCACGGCATCTCGCATTGTGTGAGGGTGTGAGGAGATTACGTAGGCCCTAGTGGCTTCTTGGGGAGCATTGTGCCTCCACACCGCTCTAACGGAGACGTACTTCCCCTTAAAAGGAAGGAACTTTGGTAACACATCCTCGTCTCCACCGACTCCACTCTTGGTTATCTTGTCCCTTTACTTTTGCAAGCTTACTTAAGTTATATCCATTGCTTGCCTGTGTGCTTATTGTCTTTGCATCATATAGGCTGTCCACGTAGTTGCACATCTAGACAACCTATTTCATTGCAAGGTTTAAATTGTTAAAGAAAAGTCTAAAAATTGTTAGTTGCCTATTCACCCCCCCCCCTCTAGTCAACCGTATCGATCCTTTCAATTGGTATCAGAGCCTCGTCTCTTTATTAAGGACTTTGCCGTCCGAAGAGTATGGTTGACACCCACGACGGTGCGGAGGAGCACTCCTGTGTGAATCCCATCTCGTCCACGGCCGAAGGGGGAGCCTCGGTCTCTCGTGAGGAATTCAATGTGGCTTTAGACACATTGAAAACCTCCATGACGGCCGAGGTTAAAAGCATGTTTTCTGATTTCTTAGACGGACTTAAACTATCTACCTCGCCAATGAAAGTGGGTGATCCCACTAACAAGGTGACGGATGCTACCTCCAACAAAGGGGGAAGCTAACAGTGAAAAGAGTCCATCCACTTGTGGTAGAAATGGCACCGGCATATTTGCCAATGTGGAACCCCCAGTGTATAGAGGACCGATCCCCTCTACTCATTTGAATCATGCCGGTCCTCCTCCTAAATATGTGAAAAATGAAGATTTTGACTCTTGGGTTTATCGCTTCAAGCGTCACTTAAAACATGTGAACACTAACCTTTGGAGAATTATTGAAGAAGGTTTCTATCCTCATGATCCAAGCAACTTCACCCCTCGAGAAGAAGTGGACAATCAATTCAATGAGAGTGCTCTCTTCATCATCCAAGATGCAATCCTTCCCGAAGATCTCCCTCATCTTCGACCTCATATCATGGCTAAAGAAGCATGGAAATGTGTCGAGCATCTCTATCAAGGAAGTGCTAGCATTCAATGCTCCAACTATGAAGTGGTGCAAGATGAAGCTGATGAGTTTGCAATGAAAGAGGATGACGAGCCTCGTGAGCTCTTTCGAAGAGTGATCAAACTCGCGGTCGCACTCCAAGATCATGGGAGCAAGCACACGGATGACAACTGGATCAAGCGCAAGTTCCTCAAGGCCATGCCCTACAACAAGGCCATGTCCTCCGTCATTCGCCAAAGACCGGACTTCCACTCCATGACCTCTGGTGAAGTGTTGGATGAGTTTGTTGCAATGAGCATCTTGGACAAGACTGCCGACAATGCGGTGCTCCGTTCTCAAAGGGCAAAGAAGCCCAATCTTGCCTTGAAGGCCAAGGTTAGTGTGGAAGAAGAAGAAGAAGAAGAAGAAGAGGAAGACGAGGAGAGCAACCCCGAGGACACGAAGTATGATTATCATGAGCACATGGCTCTTGCCTCAAGACAGTTTTGGAGTAAGAAGAATACAAGACCCAACTTTAACAAGAACAACTCAAGTGGCCTCAAGGGGAAGCAACGAGTTAGAACTTGTTTCAACTGTGGCAATGTTAGACATTTCGTTGCGGATTGTCCCTACGAGAAGCAGGAAGACAATGGTGGCAAGTTCATCCGAAAAGACAAAGCCAAGTCCTTCCCCAACAAGAACAACTTCACCAAGAAGACTCCTTCTCGCGGGTTGGTGGTTTAAGAAGAATACCGTGAGGATGACGATGATGATGAAGATGGTGAAACAATGGCCATGGCATCCATTGCCATTGTCACAACTCCCCGGGTGTCTCTCTTCGATGCACCTAACGAGAACATCACCGCCAAGTGCCTCATGGCTAAGGCCACCAACAAGGTAACCCCCAACATCAAAACCACCATTATTCCTAACCCTCCTTCAACGGATGACTTTGATAATGGTAAGGGGTCTAATGAGGAGATCAATGAATTTGAGTCCTTCATGAGTAAGCTCAAGGGCAAATCCAAGAAGCACTTTGTTGCTCTCTTGGAACAACTTGGTGAAGCCAATGACACGATCGAGGCTCACGAAGAAACCATCTCTAAGATGGAAAGTCATAGTCGTGACTATGCCGATGAAATATCGGATCTCTCTAATGCTCTTGAGGAAGAGCGTGGGCATCGTTTGGCTCTTGAGGAGTCACACAATGATGGTCATGCTAAACTAAAGAAAGATCTTGATCATGCTCTTGTTGTGTCTCGTGTTCTAGCTTCCGAGAAGGCTAAACTTGGGGTTGATCATGTTAGACTCACGGAGGAGTTTGATGTACTTGACAAGGCCCACAAGGTCTTGAAAGGTGATCATGCCACCCTCAAGGAGTCTCATGCTCAACTCCAAGTTAAGCTAACCAAGGAAAAGGCCACATTTCCTCACATGGTCTTAGTTGATAATGCAAATGCTACTAACCCATGTTGTGAGCATGTGCATCTTTTGGAGGAGAATGCCAAGTTGAAGGAACAACTCGAGAAAGGTCTTGTGTCATGAATACAAGGTGAGAAGAACCTAAATGACCTTTTGAGCAATCAAAAGGAAGTTGTGGGCAAGGAGGGAGTTGGGTTCTCACCCAAGTCCAAGAACAAGAAGAAGAACAAGGAGAAGAAGAGCAAGACCAATCGACCTCCTCCGCTCAAGCAAACCTTTGTGAAGGAGGGAGAAGGTGCTCCTAAGGAGAAGAAGAACAATGGGAAGAGTGGTGATGCCAAAGAGCGCAAAGCCATCTCTCCCAACAAAGCCGGCGACTTTAACCCCTCTTATGTGTTGTGCCGTGCTAGTGATGGGCATGTTCATGCTAAATTTGTTGGTTCTCCTTATGAGTACATTGAATGGTCTATTTGGGTTCCTAAGACCCTTGTTACTAACATCAAAGGACCCATTACTCAATGGGTACCTAAATCCAAGCATTGGTCTCTTGTAGGTGTTTGCTTCCGGTGGGGGATCATGGTTGCTCGATAGTGGAGCAACAAATCATATGACCGGGAGCAAGGACTTGGTGGTGGACATGCACAAGATCCCATCTATGCCCACCAATGTCGAATGGGGTGATGCCTCACATTCTAAGGTATTGGGTCTTGGCAAGGTTGTCATTTCTCATGATCTACCGATCGAGAAAGTCATGCTTGTTGAGTCCCTTGCTTTCAATTTACTTTCCGTTCGTCAACTCGCACTCATGGGCTTTGCCACCTTCTTTATATTGATACTGTGGCCCTCTTGTGGAGCAAGACTATTAAAGTAGCCTTTGTTGGGCATGTCGAGAACGGTCTCTATGTGATAAACTTTTCGGAGCAACCCACTAAGACCGTGACATGCCTAATGGATAAAGTTGATGTGGGATGGCTTTGGCATCACCGTTTAGCCCACGTCAATATGAGATCTTTGCAAAGTCTTCTCAAGGGGGACCATGTTCATGGACTAACGAATGTTAGTTTTGCCAAAGATCGTGTTTGCAGTGCTTGTATCGAAGGAAAGCTTCATGAGACGGCTCACCCTCCCACGACTATCATCTACTCGAAGAGACCCTTGGAGCTCCTGCACATGGACCTCTTCGGGCCTCCATCCTTTGACAGTCTTGGGGGTAGAAAGTATTGCTTGGTGATTGTGGATGATTATTCAAGATACACTTGGGTATACTTCTTCAAGAGGAAGAGTGAGACTCAACAAACCATCATCGACTTTGCAAATGAAGCTCAACGTCAACATAATGCAAAGATTTTGACAATAAGAAGTGACAACGGCACCGAGTTCAAGAACTACACCTTGGATGAGTTTCTTAGTGATGAAGGGATCAAGCATCAATATTCTGCACCATATACCCCTCAACAAAATGGTGTTGCGGAGAGGAAGAACCGGACGTTGATGGATGCGGCAAGGACCATGATGGCAGAGTTCAAGTCTTCATACAACTTTTGGGCTGAAGCCATCAACACAGCTTGTCATGCATCCAATCGGCTCTATCTCCGCAAAGGCTTGAACAAGACTCCGTATGAGATACTCACTGGGAACAAGCCCAATCTCAAGTACTTCCGGGTGTTCGGGTGTAAGTGTTTTATTCTCAAGAAAGGTGTTCGTTTGTCTAAATTCGAGGCTAGAGCTCATGAGGGCATATTTGTTGGTTATGCTACAAACTCTCATGCTTACCGTGTTCTCAACAAGTCCAACGAACTCATTGAGGAGACGTGTAACGTAGAGTTTGATGAAAATAACGGCTCCCAAGTGGAGCAAAGTGGTACTTGTGATGTAGGTGATGAAATCCCTCCCCAAGCCATAAGAAGAATGGATATTGGTCATATCCTACCCATTGAGGAACCCCTTGTGGCCGAAGTAGAAGGACAATGCTCCACCTCGGTGGAGCCTTCACCTACTCAAGACCCACATGCTTCCGAAGAACAAAGTGAAGGCCCTCAACCTCGGTAACAAGACCAAGGGCAAGATCAATCACAAGATGGTGGTGAACCTCCACATGATGCCCAAGGTCAAGTTCTTCCCCTCGAGCAAGTTCAAGATCATGAGCAAGCTCAAGATCAAGAACAAGCTCATGACGACGCTCAAGATGATCAAGTGAACCCTCCACCTTCGACATCCGAGGAGGAATTGGAGCGTCGTGCCGCGAAGATTGCTTCCAAACTCACCACCAAAGGTCATCTCATGGAGAATGTGGTTGGAAGCCTAAGAAAGGGGGTAAGCACTCATAGACAATTAGCAAACTATTGTGAACATCACGCGTTTGTCTCTTGTGTTGAACCCCATAAGGTCTATGAGGCGCTCGAAGACTCGGATCGGCTCAATGCCATGCATGAAGAACTCAATAACTTCGAGTACAACAAGGTGTGGAGGTTGGTGCCAAGGCCTTCCGGGAACCATAACATCATTGGAACCAAGTGGATCTTCAAGAACAAGCAAGATGCTCATGGGAACATCATTCGCAACAAGGCAAGATTGGTAGCACAAGGCTACTCCCAAGTCGAGGGTATCGACTACGGTGAAACCTTTGCTCCCGTTGCTCGCCTTGAATCCATTCGTTTGTTGATTGCTTATGCTTCCCATCACAACTTTAAGTTGCAACAAATGGATGTTAAAAGTGCTTTTCTTAATGGTCCTATTAATGAGTTGGTCTATGTCAAGCAACCCCCCGGGTTCGAGGATCCCTTCTTCCCGGATCATGTGTATCAACTCGATAAGGCGCTCTATGGCGTTAAACAAGCCCCACGTGCGTGGTATGACCACCTTACCGAGTTGTTACAAGATCGTGGATTTGAAGTGGGGCTAATCGATCCCACTCTTTTTACTAAGAAGGTCAAAGGGGAGTTGTTTGTATGCCAACTATATGTTGATGACATTATCTTTGGTTCCTCTAACAAAGCTTTCAATGAAGAATTTGCCGCTCTCATGACCTCTAAGTTCAAGATGTCTTCGATGGGAGAGTTGAAGTTCTTCCTTGGTTTTGATATCAAAAAAAGAAGAGAAGGTACCTTCATCAACCAAGCCAAATACACTCAAGACATGCTCAAGAGATTCAAGTTAAGTGATGTCAAGCCGGCCTCTACTCCAATGCCCACCAAGTGCCAACTTGACATTGATCCCAATGGTAAAGCGGTGGATCAAAAGGTATATCGCTCCATGATTGGCTCCTTGCTTTACCTTTGTGCATCTAGACCGGATATCATGTTGAGTGTGGGGATGTGTGCACGGTTTCAAGCTGCACCGAAGGAAAGTCACTTTGTGGCGGTCAAGCGAATCTTTCGATATTTGGCTCATACCCCAAACTTTGGCCTATGGTACCCAAGAGGGGCAAACTTCAAGCTTGAAGGATTTACGGATTCCGATTGGGCGGGAGACAAAGTGGATAGGAAGTCCACTTCCAGAGGGTGCCAGTTTCTTGGGTGCTCTTTGGTAAGTTGGTCTTCCAAAAAGCAAAGTTGTGTATCTCTCTCGTCCACCGAAGCTGAGTATGTGGCGGCCGGTAGTTGTTGTGCACAACTCCTCTGGATGAGGCAAACTTTAAATGAATACGGTGTCATTTGTGACAAAGTGCCTCTTTGGTGTGACAACGAAAGTGCCATCAAGATTTCTCTCAACCCGGTGCAACACTTCAAGACGAAGCACATTGAGATTTGGTATCATTTCATCCGGGATCACATTAGGCGAGGAGAGATCGATTTCAAGTATGTCAACACTCATGATAACCTTGCAGATATCTTCACGAAGCCCTTGGATGAAGCAAGATTTCGCGAGTTAAGGCATGAGCTAAATATCATTCATTCAAGCAATGTGACTTGAACCCTTGCACACCCCACCTCACTCAACTTGGTGTCTAGCTTAGATGTAGGCATGGACATAGGGGGAGTGTTGTTCTCTCAATGAACTTTCCCTCCCCCCATTATGCATAAAACGATCAACTCTTTCACATTAGCCATTTTTTATGGTACTTGTGCCTCAAAGACGAGTTTTGGTCATGGGCCCAAGGATAATTCTTCGCGGTGCCATACCAATTGACTCAAACATAGGTGGCTCCGGCCACCGCCCTCTCCTGAGAGAGGCCAGAGCTCGCTCTGTTTCGTGTGGTTGTTTGTGTTTGAGTGGTTTCTGTTCAGTTGTGTGTGTGTGTTGCCGCATCGGTCCTCTCGTTCCATTGGCCTTGCTTTTCGTTTTTTTGGAGCGTTAGCCGCTGGTCTAGAAGCCTTGTGGTTGCTGAAGCGGTACTACCGCTGGTGGCGTGCGGTACTACCGCTCCTAGCGGTACTACCGCCCTCCAGCGTGGTACTACCGCTCCTAGCGGTACTACCGCCCTTCAGCGCGGTACTACCGCTGTGAGGCGCGGGCAGGGGGTTATATCGGGGGCAGGGGGAGTTTCTTCTCCCCCATACCCATTCGCTCGCCCCCTTCGCCCTGTTCGTCTCTCTCTTCAGCAACCGGCGCCGCGGGAGGGCTCCAGCGGATCTCCCTCTCCGGGGCGCTCCTCTCCGTTTCCTTCGGTGGAATCGATCCCCACCTTGTCCTCTTGCCATGGATGCCGATATTGCCCCCGTTCCCTGTTTCCTTTTGTCTAGATTTCCAATCTAGCTTTTAGGGGCAATAGCAGTTGCATCTCTAGATTTTTGTCCAGATCTAGGCTTGAGTAGGATGGAGAATGCTTCTAGACAGTTTGGATTAGTGTTTGGTTGGAGTATTTTTTGAATTTGGTAGGACGGAAGTACCGGATCTTACCACGGCAGTAGGAAACTGCTGTTTCCCCGCCTCGACCGCTCACGGGTCACGGTACTACCGCCCTTCTACCAATTTCCGTCATACTCCTACCTATCAGTGATCCTGTTTGTTCGTGTTTGTGGCTTACGCTCGTTCTTTCTGGATGTTTGCGTGTTTGTGTGTGTGGTTCCAGGTGATGAGGTTCCTGAGCATCAGGCTCGTCGTGTCAACCCCGGTCGTGCCTCGTCCAAGCGCTACCGCACCACTGAGCCCACTGAGCCTGCCGGAGGATCTTCTAGTGCTCCACCTCCTCCTCAACTGCAGAAGAAGCCTAGGGTTAAGCCAAAGTCAGGCAAAACCGTGCCAGAAATGCCGCCCAAGGAGTTCTGGGCAAGGCGCCGCCGCAACCCGTATGAGGTCGACCAAGATCCCACTTTGGTCAACCGTCCATTCTGGAACAGGTTCCAGTTTGCCATCTACTTTGATGTTCTCAAAGCCAAGAAGAATCTCTATGTCAACGTGCACTCCATCGACACCGAGCATATGGAGAACGATCCTGACTACTTTGGTGAAGCTCTTTAGATGTGCACTCAACTAAACATTCTCGGGATCATGCAATTCAACAAGGACTATGATGCTGATATTGTGGCCCAATTCTATGCCACGGTTTATCTTGGGACTGATGAGGACGGGACACTGACTTGGATGACAAATGGCAAGTTGCTTTCAGTCAAGTGGAAAGCTTTCATGCAGTTGATTGGGGTGGAAGATCTAGGTCTTGAGTCTCCTGTCGGCTTTCGCCCCCACCGTCACGCCAATGCCACTCACAAGCAAGCTCTGTGGCCCTACTGCACTCTGAGGATCAACCCTGAGACAAAGAAGGAAACCTATGAACTGCCTGCCTATCTGGATATTCTTCACCGTATCTTCAGAGAGACTCTTTTCCCTCGCATCGGGAATCTGGACCAGGTTCACTCTTATCTCGTGGACATGCTTCTCTTCTGTCAGCGGGAGAAGGGGCAGAGCACCGGAGAGTCCTTGGATATCTCTCATGTTATGTGGTCTGAGCTGGTTTCTGCTATCTCCGGGCGTAAGTGCCCGATTTATGGTCCGTTCATTATGCTGCTCATTGAGAAGGCCTGGGATCGTGTCTATCCCAAGGTGGTGCTGGAGATTGGAGAGTTGGTTTCTCACGATGTCAAGCGTCTGAGGAAGAAGGATAACTGGGGCACTCAGGCCCCTAGGACTGGAGTTCCTTCATCCGCTGCTGCCATGGAGGTTGAGGAGGAGATTGGGGCTGAGGCTGAGGATGAAGATGATGACTACGTGCCTTCTGAGGCAGAGCCCTCTTGGGCCAAGAAGCTCAAGATCAAGGTGAAGAAGCTGTTTTGCATGGAGTCTCACGGTCAGTACATGACTCATGTGGCTGAGAAGAAGGCACGAGGTCGCCACAAGGAGCTCATGCGTCAGATGGGTGCTATTGTGATTGGTGGTTCTGAGGATCAGCTTACCGAGGAGGAGTAGTGGTTTCAGCAGCACTGCCCATGGACTGATTCTGATGCTGAGCACTTCTCGGCTGACGATGGTAGCGCAGATGATCCCTCTGAGATCTGATGGGTGTCCCTCGTTTGCCTTCACCTAGAGCCGTAGCAGCACTCCCTCTCCTTTTTGGTGTCTCGATGCCAAAGGGGGAGAGAGTTTAGGGAATTGTGCTTTGTGTCTTGTGCCTTGTGTCTTCCGTCTTCTGTGTTTGTGCTTTCGCTTGTTGCTTTATTTGGTTTGTGTTAGTGAGACCTAAGTTCTGGTTCTGTCAGTTAGACCTAAGCTCGAGTCATATGGTGTGAGACATATGCTACCTTACCTTTCCAGTATCACTATCTATGTCTATCTAGCTTATGAGTTGCATGCTTATCCTGTTATCTCTATGTTGCTCTCATATATCTTTCTTAGGTAGTTGGTCTCTAAAATGTAGGGGGAGCATTGATCCTGGCATCTGTGCCGTGCAGTCCAAAACACTTATCGTAGCACACATCCAGGGGGAGCCCTTCTACATTTTAGGACGGTTGTGTTTTTGCGCTTATCCTATATCTATCATATTGTGCAAATCCTGTATTGTCATCAATCCACCAAAAAGGGGGAGATTGTAAGGGCATATTTATCCCCAAGATGTTTTGGTGATTGATGATAATGCTTGTGCGGACCAATCGTGTGCGTTTAGTTCTTTCAGAGATTCATCCATTGGCACAAGACGATTTCCTCCCCTCGGTGTTGTATTCAAGACGGTGTAGCTCCTTCGTTTCATTGTTGGTGGACTAGTTTTGTAGGAGTCACCGTACTATCAAGAGGGGATCCGCTTTGGTAAGACTTGGGTGGAATCACACGTACACATCCTTATCACACCCGTCGTCTTTCCTTCCGCATCTCTGGAGCTGCCGTTTTCCCCTTGCTATGCTTTGCTCTGCCCCAGCGGTAGTACCGCGACCACAGCGGTAGTACCGCCGAAGCTCCCCAGCGGTAGTACCACTCCAAGCGGTAGTACTGCTCTCCGAACGATAGTACCGCTTGGGATTTTCGGCCGTAGTACCGCTGTGCTCTGGGCTACTTCCGCCTCGATTCTCGAACGAAGTTTTTCGTGTCGGGTTTTGCGACACTAAGGGAGGTAGTAGGAGCGGTAGTACTGCCCTAAGCGGTAGTACCGCTCTTCCCTAGCGGTAGTACCACCCTGGGGTCAGGGCCCTGGCAGCGCGGCAGTACCGCTGGGTTGAGCGGTAGTACCGCCCTTCCCTAGCGGTAGTACCGCTCTATGCGGGGCTGGTGAGTGGGATAACGGTTGGTTTGTTCCCCCCACTATATAAAGGGGTCTTCTTCCCCAAAGTTGACCTACCTCTTTCCCCCAAAGCTCCATTGTTGCTCCAAGCTCCATTTTCGCCCAATCTCTCTCTCTAGCCAATCAAACTTGTTGATTTGCTCGGGATTGGTTGAGAAGGCCCAAATCTACACTTCCACCAAGAGAAATTTGATTCCCCCCACTTATCCCTTTCTGATCTTGTTGCTCTTGGGTGTTGAGCACCCTAGACGGTTGAGGTCACCTCGAAGCCATACTCCATTGTGGTGAAGCTTCGTGGTGTTGTTGGGAGCCTCCAAGTGTTGTGGAGATAGCCCCAATCTTGTTTGTAAAGGTCCGGTTGCCGCCTTCAACGGCTCCAATAGTGGAATCACGACATCTCGCATTGTGTGAGGGCGTGAGGAGATCACGGTGGCCCTAGTGGCTTCTTGGGGAGCATTGTGCCTCCACACCGCTCTAACGGAGACGTACTTCCCCTTAAAAGGAAGGAACTTCGGTAACACATCCTCGTCTCCACCGGCTCCACTCTTGGTTATCTTGTCCCTTTACTTTTGCAAGCTTACTTAAGTTATATCCATTGCTTGCTTGTGTGCTTATTGTCTTTGCATCATATAGGTTGTCCACATAGTTGCACATCTAGACAACCTATTTCATTGCAAGGTTTAAATTGTTAAAGAAAAGTCTAAAAATTGTTAGTTGCCTATTCACCCCCCCTCTAGTCAACCATATCGATCCTTTCAGCCCGGAAGACTGACTTGAAGAAGAGGCGCCGACATCCATCCAAACACGGGCCCTGCGAGGATTAAAACCCTACATATCAACTAGCCTGATCCGAGGCACCAGAAATCCCCTCCCCGCCACCGGCCGCTGGAGCGGTGGGGGGAGGGGAGGCAAATCCACAGGCTCATCGGTAAAGATCAAGAGGACGAAGGTTTTCCTTAGTCACCTTGCGAGAGGGAAAGAAAAGCACATGTGATCTCATTTGTAAAAAGGGTCTCCTCATCGATCGGTCAACCGTGTTGCGTTATATATATAATGGGACGAAAAACTTTTTTTTAACATGAAGCTATTAAAAAGAAGGGTGAAACATGAAGTTAAGTTTTAGAGGAAAAAATAGTGGACACTATTCCCATCAGCCGGCGGATGCTACTCTTGCGTCCATCTTCTCCATCGGTAGACACGTGTCCTCATGGTTCGAAGCAGCACGTGCCCCTTGTCTAGAAACATCGCGAGCATTACATCTCCTTTCCCGCCTCTTTATGCCTGCTTACAGCCATGGCCATCACTCGAGTGCCCACGCCCGAGCATCGCTCTAGGTACCATCGGCCCAGCTGCGCCGCTCCAGCCTCCCGTCTCGCCCTCCGCAGTCGCTCCGGCCGGCGATGCATTTTACACTTTTCGCAACAAGAACTTTGTTGCAAAAGTCCTCCCGCAACATCATCTTTGTTGCATAAATTTCTTGATTCACACCGCACACGACGTCATAACTTTCGGTGAAAAATCTCCGCAACATCATTAATGCAAGTCCTCCAGCAACACCAACTATGTTTCAAAATGTAAAGGCGAAAAAAAATCTCGCAACACTGCCTATGTTGCAAAATTCCTCCCGCAACATCATCTATGTTGCAAAAAAGGTGCAGACGAAAATTAAAAAAATTCAGGCAAAAAATAACGCTTTCAGTGTTTTTGCAACAAAGCTGCTGCTGCAGAGCGAGCTACATCGGGGAGATCTGACGGCTATATGTGGCTCAATCCAATGGCGCGGGAGGAGGTTGATGTTCTCAATTAAACCGGGGCAAACGTCGGGCCGGGCCGGGTTTCGGGCCGGGCTTGTAAAAGCCCGACCTTCATTTCTCAAGCCCGAGCCCAGCCCGAAGCCTGAAATACTCCCTGATTTCAAACCCGAGCCCGGCCCGAAATCAAGCTCGAAGCCCGAAAGCCCGGCCCGAACGCCATTTTTTAATACATGGACGTGAAAGCCTGGCCCGAAGCCCGAAAGCCCGGCCAAAAATAGAAAAAGAGAAGCCCGAGCCCGGCCTGAACTACATTTCGGGCTGCAAAACAAAGCCCGAGCCCGGCCCAGGTTTTTCGGGCCAGGTCGTCGGGCCGGGCTGCCCATGCCCGGGTTTATTCTCAATTAATTTTCCTGGCAGACGCGTAGCGTTCCCAAAAAATAGAGTCAAGGGTGCATTTTGCAAAGTGCAGTCTCTTCCATTTTCTTAACGTGTCTCTGCTGCAACCTGCGTGGGTCGTCACGAGGCTGGCGGAGTCGTCGAGGAGGCAAGGGGTGAGGGTCGGGTCGAAAACGACACACCTCTTGGAAGGCCTTGTGACCGTTCGATCCGTCCAAGGGCTAGCTGCCTTTTGGCTCCATCGGAGTGTCCTCCAACGCGGCGGAGATCTATTTCTATCCCCCGGAACCCTCCGCCCCTTCCCCCCAAATCTCTCCGCCGCCTCGCCACCCTCATCTCAGCCTCAGCCTCACCCTCACCCTCACCCTCGCCGCCGACCCCCAGCCCCTCTCCCCAACCCCTGCCCGATGACGTCCCCGGCGCCAGCGCCGCCAGCGGCCGCCGCGGCGCAGTCCCCGCCCCCGCGCATCGGCCTCGCCGGCCTCGCCACCATGGGCCAGAACCTCGCGCTCAACATCGCCGAGAAGGGCTTCCCGATCTCCGTCTACAACCGCACCGCTGCCAAGGTCGACTCCACGCTCTCCCGCGCCGCCGCCGAGGGCGCGCTCCCGGTCCTCGGCCACCGCGACCCGCGCGACTTCGTGCTCTCCCTCGCGCGCCCCCGCACCGTGG
The DNA here is from genome assembly GCF_018294505.1 of Triticum aestivum. Classification (NCBI taxonomy): domain Eukaryota; kingdom Viridiplantae; phylum Streptophyta; class Magnoliopsida; order Poales; family Poaceae; genus Triticum; species Triticum aestivum. Next base: position 611,300,561 of record NC_057795.1, on the reverse strand, counting down.
TGCTCCTCGTCCAGGCCGGCCCCGCCGTCGACGCCACCATCGACGCCCTCTCGCCCTACCTCGACGCCGGCGACGCCATCGTCGACGGCGGCAACGAGTGGTACCAGAACACGGAGCGCCGCATCGAGCAGGCCGCATCCCGGGGCATACTCTACCTCGGCATGGGCGTCTCCGGCGGCGAGGAGGGCGCGCGGAACGGCCCCTCGCTCATGCCTGGCGGCGACTTCCAGGCCTACAGCAACATCAAGGACATCCTGGAGAAGGCCGCGGCTCAGACGGAGGACGGCCCGTGCGTCACGTTTGTCGGGCCCGGTGGTGCCGGCAACTTCGTCAAGATGGTGCACAACGGGATCGAGTACGGTGATATGCAGCTCATCGCCGAAGCCTATGATGTGCTCCACCGTGTTGGTGGCCTCTCAAACTCGGAGATAGCCGATGTGTTTGCTGAGTGGAACAAGGGAGAGCTGGAGAGCTTCTTGGTTGAGATTACTGCAGATATATTCACAGTGGCTGATCCACTGGAGGGGAGCACCAGTGGGGCGCTGGTTGACAAGATTCTTGACAAGACCGGGATGAAGGGGACCGGGAAGTGGACGGTGCAGCAGGCGGCGGAGCTTGCAGTCGCTGCACCCACCATTGCAGCATCACTGGATGGGAGGTACTTGTCGGGGCTCAAGGATGAGCGAGTTGCAGCCGCAAGTGTGCTAGAGGAAGAGGGGATGCCAGTTGGGCTTCTGGAGAAGATTAATGTCGATAAGAAGGTGCTGGTGGACAGGGTGAGGCAGGCACTTTATTCGTCGAAGGTTTGCAGCTACGCACAGGGGATGAATCTGCTAAGAGCCAAGAGTGTGGAGCAGGGCTGGAATCTTAACCTTGCCGAGCTTTCAAGGATTTGGAAGGGTGGATGCATTATTCGGGCAAGGTTTCTTGATAGGATTAAGAAGGCTTATGACAGGAACCCTGAGCTGGCCAATTTGATTGTCGACAGGGAGTTCGCCAGGGAGATGGTGCAGAGACAGGGCGCATGGCGGTGGGTTGTGGCCCGGGCAGTAGAGGCCGGCATCAGCACTCCAGGGATGTCTGCGAGCCTTTCATATTTTGATACCTACAGGTGCAACCGGTTGCCAGCGAATCTGATCCAAGCACAGAGGGACTTGTTTGGGGCACACACCTATGAGCGCATTGACCGCCCAGGTTCTTTCCACACTGAGTGGACTAAGCTGGCGAGGGAGGGCAAGTGAATGACTTTGCAGCCACCTGAGGAATTCGGTGGTACCATATGTGGTCTTGGTGACTCGGGGTGATATCTCTTCGTGGTTCTCTTTAATTTATCTATTGCTGTTTTTGCAATACGAGATCTGAATTGTGTACCTTGAATAATGCAGTGTCTTGTGCTGTATGCACCTGAAGAACATTTGTGTAGCTTCAGGTTTTCTATGGTTTAGATACACCCAGTTTTATCCACTCATAAGTTCGGAACTCATGGTTTTAATACCTCACATCCCAATGTTGCCTTGGAATTGTGATTTCAAAGATGTCAATATGGTGGTAAGAGTGGTGACTGATGTTTCTCTACTTCCATGAATCTATTTGAGGTTGTCTAGTGTTGTAAGATATTTCATTTCACCTGCTGTGCTGTCATCCTACTGTGGATTGTGGAAGATAGCTCTGGTCCTGGGGAGAATATCATCTTGTTATGGGCGTGGCCATGCCATACGGCATGTATTCAAAAATATATTAAAGATGGAAGTTCTGTTTGATTGTAGAATGATACAAAAGGAAATCATAATTAATGGCCTGCTCATTCTCAGTGAAATGTTTTCATGTTTGTTCGATAGCAAACCTGGACATTTGTTGCAAATGATCATTTTTCTTGTTATTGTTTCAGCTTTGTGTTCCAGGAGAACACTGAATTATATCAGAGAGGTAAGAGGTACTTGTTTAGTTTTAGGAATTTATGCAGTACGTTTTTCAACCGGTCAAACTCAAACCTTTGATAAGATATGTAACTTCTTTTCCAGATTAATCCTTTCTTCATGTTGATCATGTTTCACTTCTTTTTACATGATGTAGTGGAAAGAATATTTCCCAACGAAGAGTTAGTGCAGACACCATACTTGGATGCAGAAGTCCTCTTTTATCCAAAGATTGTTTGTGTTTATTTGCCATGGAGACAAGCAGAATGTGAGTTATTCCTCCTCAAGGAGTATATGTTGAGCTGATTGAAAATATTTATGAACTTGTCGACGGTAGTACAGCTATGCAATATCTGAATTTATTTGTTCATCTGCAGCAGTATGTATGCATTAAATTTAGTGCTTGTTTATCTGTATACTGTGGTGAATACTTGTATCAATGCCCATGTCCCTTCTTTTTTGTAATGGTATCCTGTTGCAAGGGCTTGAGTTTTCCAGTAGTTAGAACAAGTTGTAAAAAAAAATTGAGCTGAGTCTGTTGTATATACACTAATTCGCAGGTCGCAACCAGAACCAGTACAACAGATGCATTTGGATGCTAGTGAAATCTGGAAAAAGGCGAAGAAGCTCAGGAGATACTGAAGGTCTTATTTTCACCATCTACATGATCTAAATATTTGTTTGCATTGTTCTACTCCCTCCGTTCGGAATTACTTGTCTCGGAAATGGATGTATCTAGAACTAAAATACATCTAGATACATCCATTTCTACGACAAGTAATTCCGAACGGAGGGAGTATTTATTAGTTCTTCTGCCACCTACTACAGTCTCTTGACTCTAGTGTTCTCAGAAGGGAACATTGTCAAAGGACAATTTTGCTCTTTCAGCGGTTTTCAGATGAACAACAATAGCGAACCGGCCATGTTCCGAAAGCGTTCGTGTGCTTACCGTCAAAAGTTATCGGCCATCATCCAAGAACCGTCTTCGACAATAATGCATAGGTCGAACTATGAGCATAAGATGCTTCTCACCTTATGCTCCAGCCTGTTCGCTAATGGTTTATTTTTTTTTGCGGGGTAAAAGAGATTTTCGTTGCTTAGTTTCTCTAATCAAATGGTTGCAGGCAGGAGAATTTACGGAGGTGGAGGACGGTGGGGATGTCGTGGGAGAGCGACGGGATACAAGGGTGGGCCCACCTCAATTCAAGGGTATTTAGTTGAATACCCATTATTTTTGGCAAAAAACTAAGTATATATACTGTATATTCTGTGTTGTATAATGAAAAACGTTACTCATACTCTAGAACATGCTAGTTAAGCATTTTAGCCCAAAAACAATGGCTAGCCCATCATCTATTCCCCCCTGCACCACGACATGGCCAATTTATTGACCCAATCGCTGCCGCACGCACATAGCCATCATCTTCCAGAAAAAAGTCCGATGCAACAGGAGACGAACCAGAAGTGCCATGTTCGCCAGATCTCTTCGCATCATCTCTTTGCATCGTACGTGACGCGAACCGCTAGGCGGCCAGGACCGGGCGGGGCTGTTGCCGTCGCCTGATCGGCGATCAATTGCAGGGTGTGCGGCGGTGGTGGTACGGATCGGCGGACGGCGCGACGAATCCATCCCTGATCCCTCGCCCCCTTTTGGTTTTGAACTTCTGATCACTGCAGTTGGCGGGTAGCAGCCTAACAGGCATCGATTCAATTCCCAAGACACAGCCTGGCAATTCACAAATTCAACTATTGAAGGTATAATTGCTAATTAAATTTAGTAGTCCCTCAACTTCGAAAATTGGGCTCTCTCCTCCTATCGATTCATAGTCGAAGTATCGAACTAAATTCATCTAGCACTGAAGTATCGAACTAAATTCATCTAGCACTGCAGGCAGCCAGGCAGGGCGCGGTTTTGTTCTTGTATTCTTACCAGTTGTCTTTCTATTTAATCATAATAAAATTAGAGACTTGCCTGTGGTCAGTTAAAAATTGATTAGACATGAAAACTTGCAATTTGTCATTCAAATTTGGAATTGAGAATCTTTATAAATTGTGATTTCGTTACAATGTGCATTATCTATAAAGATTAGTACTCTGAAACTTGAGCACTTGCACTTTTCAGGTCTAAAACATGAAGCAACAAGGGGCAAAAATACTTGAATGATTGATTGGCACATTCATTGAAAGGGAATTCTTCTTGCAAGTTAAGGATGAGGATACCATCACTCATTTTCAAAGCACAAGAAATTAAAGACCGTGTATTCAAATTTTCAGAACATTTTTATGGAAGCCCATAGCCTTCTTTTTGGAGCATATGACCGATTATAGTAGCATATTGTACTAGTTGTAAAATATATAAAAGAGATCCAATAGCATATTACAGTCATAAAAATGATCATAGCTTAGAATTGTTCAACAGATAGAAGTAATAATTGTTCAACACATCATGGCAAAATCTAAGATATATAGAGGATAGAAAACAACAAATGATAAGAAAGCTTACATATTATAGGATAACTTTGTGATCTTTGGTGCTTTGAAAATGAGTGATGATGTCCTCATCCTTAACTTGCAAGAAGAATTTCCTTTCAATGAATGTGCCAATCAAGCATTCAAGTATTTTTGCCCCGTATTGCTTCATGTTTTAGACATGAAAAGTAAAAGTGCTCAAGTTTTAGAGTACTGATCTTTATAGATAATGCACATTGTAACGAATTCACAATTTATAAAGATTCTCACATTCCAAATTTGAATGACAAATTGCAAGTTTTCATGTCTAATCAATTTTTAACAGAAATGCTAACGCCCACACGTGTGGGCGTTCACCATCTTGACCACACGCAGGCATCACCGTTGGCAAATTCGTGCACGAATCTTGGCACAATCCGGTCGGTTTTCTGCGCCACGTAGGACGAGGCGCGTGTGCGGTGTGCGAGACGGTTCGCCTGCACGTTGGTTGCCCTCCCGCGGTCAGCGGTTGCCACTCGGGGCGTGCGGTGGAACTGCAATGCGCCCGCACGCCACGCTCCGACCGCGGTTGACGTCAAACACGTCGCACACCTCTGTCCCCTCTCCCCTCACGGTCCATTTACTCACCCCGCACCGCATTTACTGGCAGAACCCACTCGCAGTTCAGACCATTGGAGGAGAAGGCGAGGGGAGAAGGCGACGGCGGAGGCAGAAGAATCGACGGTGTTCGCGGCCGTCGGTGGTGCTCGCCGGAACGGAGGGGCTTCGCCGGAGCTCCTGCGGATTGAAGGTAATGCTCGCTGCAACTCTCGCAATCCCTTCCTGCATTCCCCCCCTTCCCTCCTTGTTCGATTCCTCGATCGAGATTCGTAGAGATTCAGGCGATTCGGCGATGCGTCGGCGTTCCCGCCGGCGGCGAAGTCGCCTGCTAGCTGTTTTTGGTGGCACTGGGCAGTTTCGTCGCCGCCGCGGCGGCAGCATCGTCGGTGTGGTTACGCCTGTCCGGAGGCACGTACTAGCCTTGCCTTTGGATTGGACAGGTATCTCCCAGTTTGTTTGACGCGCATTGGTTCGAATTTGTGTTTGCAATCAGTTCGGGGGAGAATTTTGAGGTTGAATTTGAAGTCGCTGTAGTTACCATTGAACCCTAGATCTAGTTAGTTGGTTTTTGAAACTGTAGTATGAGGCGAACTTGGTAGGTTGATTAACTATCATGATTGTATGGCAACTAACTTCCTGAACAAATGTGATAGTTGCCACAAACGTGTTTTCCCATGCGGCAACAAATTACTGAAATGACTGTGATAGTTGCCACAAATAAGCTTTCCCATGCGGCAACTATTTTTTTGAATGACTATGGTAGTTGCCACACACATGCTCTTCCATGTGGCAACTAAATTTGCTGAATTACTGTGATAGTAGCCACAAACATGCTTTTCCTTGTGGCAACTATTTTTTCTGAATGATTTGTGATAGTTGCCACACTGTGATAGCTGCCACAATCGGTAGTCAATGCAGTTTCAGCAGCCAACTACACTGGACGACAACTAATGTTCACATCAAGTGTGCATGTTGCCACTTGGATAGTATATTCATGTGGCAAATAGAATGTGAAGACACTGTCTGTTGCCATTCTGCAGATAGGACAGTGTGGCAAATTGGATGCATAATATGGCAACCAAATTTGCATATCAATTGTGTCAGATGCCATACATATGCTTTGCATGTGGCAAGTTTTTGGCTGACCACATCATGTTTTATTGCCATTCTACTATCAGTACAATCGGTAGTCAATTGTGTCAGATGCCATACATATGCTTTGCACGTGGCAAGTTTTTGGCTGACCACATCATGTTTTATTGCCATTCAACTACTGCCACATCAATTTTTTTTGTTTTTGACACAAAGACTTTGTGCTATCTGAACACACTGTGACAATTTTTCAGGTTCTTGATTAGATGTGGTTTCATCGCTTTTGTTGTAGTATGTGTTGCATTTTAGCACGGCAATTTACATTTCTGCCGCTGTGGCAGTTATCATTGTGCAAATTTTTTCAGGTTTTTGATTAGATGCTTACTTATTGCATTTACATTTCCACCATGACAATTTGGTCTGTTCCTATGTCAGCAGAATGGCTCGTGGCGATCATCAAAATGATGATGATGATTTCATGGATCCACCACAGCGTAATCGTGCAACTGCACGGAGAAAAGAGGGTGATGAGGTAAATTTCCACACCCCCTCCTCCTGTTTTATGTTACTAGGTGACACCTCGAGCTTGCAGTCGTCTGACACGAACTAAAATTTCATGACATTGCAAAACATGGCAACAACTGCTCACTTTTTTGCAAAACATGGCAACAACTGATCACTTTTTGTCTGTTTTTTTGCAGAAGAAGAAACGTATTCGCAACAGAGCCTCCCAAGAACGACTGACTGCGTTGACTGACAAATTCACCGACGATCAGAAGGGAGCTGCTGCTGAGATGGGTATGCAGGCTATGATGGATGTCCGGTGCATGAACCTTGTCAACCCTGTATGCGACTGGCTTGGTGAGATCTATGACCCCGCCTCCAGGGAATTCGTGATTCCGGGACGTGGAAGACTACCGTTGAACGAGGATTCTGTCTGCACTTTGGGTGTGCCTCGTGGACATATCAAAGTCCCGTATGGGGTCAATAATGAGATCGAGCAAGAGCTGTTCCCCCGTTTGTTTCCTGGGTTGGAATCCATGCCGAACACGTTTGCAGTGGCAGATTCGCTGCAGGCCATGACGACGCATGGAGTGTTTTCAAGATGAAGCTACTCATGTACCTCATCTCAGCTGTTTTCGCGCCGACCACTTCTCTTCGCCCAAGCAACAAGTGCTTCCCCATCCTGGTGAATGATCCATCTTACTACTTTATTTTCCTTTAATCTTCTGGCTCCGATGTCATGTGTAAAGCTAGTGACTGCCAGTGTTTTTCGATGTTTTTTTTCCATTTGATTTCTCATGCGGCAACTTATTTGCCCTGAACTTTTGTGTGGTGCAGGCGGATCTGAAAAATGTGAAGAACATGAATTGGTGTAAGTTTATCGCCGACTTCCTGCATGATGCATTCTCCAGCAAGATGTTCCAAAAGGGTTGCCGACTGCATTTAATGATATTTTTTTACCAGTTCTTTTCTGTGAACACTGTTTTTCAATACACTTTTGTTCATACATGGCAACCTGATCATAACAAGATGGCAATCTAATCATAACAAGATGGCAACTTCCATAATGACACTATGTCAACTAGCATAATGACAATATGGCAATTGCCATCTTATTATTATGGCAACTGTCATCATACTATGATGGCAACTGCCATCATAGCAACATGGCAACTGCTATCACACTATGATGGAAATTAGCACATGCAGATGGAAACTTTTTCTTTTCTTCTCTTTGTCATGCACATCAACTTGATTATCATGTTAACATATATTATCCTGTTTTTTGCACACAGTACCCATGATGGCAACTGATATTTCTTTCTTTTTAAAATTGTTTTGCATCAGCTCATGTACGTCGACTGTGTTGATCTGTCCACCGTGGATTTCACTGGGACTGGAGGCCCGCCGCCTGCGCACAAGTTTGCTGTTTCTGCGTGGACTATCAACACTGTCAAGGCTGTGCTTGCCGCAGACAAGACTACTGACACCACATATGGAAAACTGCAGGTTAGTTCTGGTTTCTTTGTCCACACGACATGCTTACAATTTGGCATGTGGCAACCGTCTGTGGTTCATAACAGATGACTACCTTTATTATCCATGGTTGTCTGAGTACTGTATCCATGTTTCACTCCACATGGCAACTCTTTTTCATTCGTGCTGAGACTTACATTCTCTCTCTTACATCCTAGCTTTTTTTGTTCTTTCCAGCTGATGGCCAAGCATGCTATAGACTACATCGTGTTTGGGGGGCCTCAAAACTTTGGAAAGTGGATGGACGTGCACTCAGCTCCGTCTTGCCCTGCCAAGGTAATCAAAAGATCTACATCTATGGTTTGCCGTGGAGTATTTTTTGATGTCGTGCAAGTGATTGCAATACGGGTGGTTGTTGATGCTTCTTTGTTTTGTGCACAGGCTAGGGCACCCGTTGAGCATCTAATAGGGCAGTTTGCATCCGGAATGACCGGCTTGCTCGGGAAGTTGGTTGAGGGGTGGACGTCCCTCAATGGCTCTGACTGCGACGCGGTTGCGAGGCAGTTCACTTCATTTATCCCAGAACGTACACATCGGCCAACCAGTTGCCATGGCCGGTATGACTATAACAGTTCCCAAGAGCCTGCTGACACACAAGATGAACTAGGTGGAGATGCTGGTCTCAGCAAGGATGACGATGACATGGAGAATGTGCAACAGGACACCGATGATGATGAACATGCTGAAGTTCGCGCAAGTGGTAACAAGGGCAAGGATGCAACAGATGTCCCCCAACCGGAGAAAGTCAAAGAACATATGTCTGCGAGAGGCGAGGGGCTTTTGCCATCAAAGAGGGGGAGGGCTCCAGAGGGTGTTGGGCAGGGTTCTCCTGGCAAGAGGTCTAGGACTGATCCCGTAGCTGCCAGGAAGAGGTTCGACTTTTATTTTTAGTTTTTTGCTTTTGTCTATTTTCTTTGAACAGACTCATCCTTTTTTGCACTTTTTTTGTCAAGTGAGGCAACGAGTTTGCTGTCTGACAATTGCCACCTTTTTCTTTTTCCTCCATCTCATACGTGCAGCGAGCTGACAGCTGGTGGACGAGCAGTTACGAAGAAACAGGCGCCAACGCCAACCCGTGCTTCTGCTCGGTTGAACAAAGGCGCCGCCCCATTGCTGGTGACACCCCTTCCACCAGGTCACCTCCTCGCACGACGACGACCAACACCGGGGATCCTGTCGTGTTGCCAGACCTGAGGAAGGCAGTCAAGAAGTAGGTTTTTTCCATGCGCTTTCATTGACATAGCGCTATATTTTCTTGATTTCCCAATGCATCTGTTTAGCTTGTCACATTGTCTTCTGTCATCGCCCCCCACGTGGCAACTGCTGTTTTCCAAATGATTTTTTCCTTCCTTTATTAAGTGTATGGCAACTCCTATTGTTTTTTACATGGCAACTGGCATCTAGGCCAAATGGTAACTTTACTGTACCTAATGGCAACTGCCACCTTCACCGTTGGCTTGTGAGCTCATCCCACACGTAGGATTGAAATTGCATTCATGGCAGATCAGACATTTTTATCATTCTTCAAGTGGGCCAACATGGCAACTGCTGCTAGATTTTGTATGGGTACTGCTAACTATGACACATGGAAACTCACGTTCCCCTTACATGGCAACTACCAGCTTTTCCACTTGTTTTTCATTTTTTTAAGATTTCTACCATGGCAAACATATTTTCTGTTCATTTTTAATACCTTTTTCATGTGCTCTATTTTTTTGCAGGATGAAGAAGACTACTACGCGTGGGGCCAAGCATATCAGTAAGGACCCGTTCGAACGCCTGCATTCAAAGTTGTCAACGGGGGGCAACTCAGATGTACCTGAGGCGCAAGGCGACAATACTGCTGCTGCATCGTCAACCGCTCCCACCAACTCTGATGCTAGTGGCCGACCATCTCCGCCGGCTGCAGATGTGCAGGCTAGAACAACATGCATCCGTACATCAGGGAGTGACGAGTCGGTATCCGCCAGGACAGCTGAAATATTGCCAACTCTTCTGGCAATGAAGGATGCTGCTGTGAGCCATGCCACCCCATCAGCAAGCGTTGAAGTGGACGCCCCCGAGACGAACATAAGCAAGGAAGATTCCCGCTCATCTGACACTGATTCCAAGCGTGTGCGTGTTGGCCCTCCTGTGTCCACGACAGAAGCGGCTGAGGCGGCAGTTCACAATGATATGCCATCTACAGGTGAGAGTCCTGGCACAACAGCTCCAGCTCCTGTTGGTGTAGATACTGCTAAGGCGACTGTCTCACGTGCTGGTCTTCAACCTAGGCGTCGTAGTCCCTGCAAGCAACCAACAGACATACCCAATGCACCGGTTGTAGCTAGGAGCAGGAGAGACGAGTCTGGTTATGTTCCTGCGTCCACACTGTTCCTGCCACCTGCCAGAAGCAATGTGATGGAGAAACCGGAAGTCCGGAGCACAGCTGATGCAGGTGTCAAGCCGGGCACGAGTGACGCAGGTGAACGCCCGGAGCAGACTGCGCCTTTACCCGCAGTGGAAATCCCCAGCTTAAATCTGCGCACTTCCAGGCTCCTAGTCAATGTGGGTGTCCCCTACAGCCCAAACAAGAAGATTGTCATGAAAGCTGCGGCTGATACATCTGACAACACGCCCTGCCCTGCAAATAAGCCCGATCATTCTGTAGCGGCCGATTCAGATATGTTTGTCGATCTTTCACCCTTGGATTCTGCCCCGCAAGTCGTTCGTGGTCCGGCCAGTAGGCATGAGAGGCACCCAATGGCCTTCACCCCACCAAGCTTCAGCCTTGGCATCAGTCAAGATCAACCGGTGGTGCAAGATCCTATGCCAGTTGCCTTTGCTTTCCCGGGAGGCATGCCCGCAATGATGGCGCAGCCAATGGTCGAGGGCAGGAAGGCTGTTAAGTTCACAGAGCCGATAGTGCAAGGTACACTTATCATGTTCTTATGATTTTTTTGTATACATCTTTGTACTTTGACTTTTGTCGCAATCATATTTTTTTTCGGGGTTCTCACTTGTGATGGCAACTGACATGTGATGACATGGCAAACTAGATTTGATGCAAAATGTCACCTACATTTTTTTGCTGCCATTCTGTATTTCACATTTTTGGGCAACCACGTGGCAACTGAAGTTGATTCGACATGTCAACTGTAGTTGCTGTCACATGGCAAATACAGTGCATCACACATGGCAACTGGATCTGCCGCACCATGTCACCTGCATTTTTTGTTTCCATGCTGCATTTTTTCATACGGCAAACACATGGCAAGTGGAGTTGTCACAACATGGCAACTGTAGTTGCTGTGACATGGCAACTACAGTCCAACTAGATGGCAACTACAGTGCAACTACATGGCAACTGTAGTTGCCATGACATGTCCAGTGTAGTTGGACCACACATGGAAACTGCCCACTTTTTGTGCCTACATCTCACATCATGCACCCTATCTTCTCACATTGATTTCTAGGTATCCTAATCCATTTTTTTAAACCTTCCAGCCACCCCCGAGGAGATTTCACCGTCACTTGATGAAGCTTACCGCAGGATCGAGGAGGCAACATTGCAGAGGAGATCCTCACGAGGGCAAGGGCAATCAAGTTCCAACGTGCCTGCAGATACGGTATCTGAGGATACCATTAGGAGTGCCACCCTGGTTCTGTGAGGCAGCAAAGGGTAGTTCACCCACCTCCCGCGGAAGACTACGAGCCCGAATTCAGAGCCACTAAGGAACAGACCCAGCTGTACGATATTGTCAAGCGGTTTGGAAATGCGAGGGCCAGCAGCAAGCACATGAAGGAGCTGAAAGCGTAAATGACCACATCCCATAATCTCTCATTTTGCTTTGCTCTTTTTTTACCATTCATTTTCTTCGTACATTCTATACACGATCCGTTTACGTTTTAGTTCTTTCATTTTTTTACTTAGTAGGCATGATTCTTTCATGTTATATCATTTTCATATAGCTCATGTTTGGACAAAACCAAGGTCATTCAATGCGAAGCGACGTACGTCGACCTGGGCGATCTTGCTGAGTCCGTGAGGCCAAACGGTAAAATGTCGACGAATGTAGTTGCATGCGGGATCGACTACATCAACAATCACACCGATGTGTGTGCCGACAAGATAATCATGCATTACAGTGTGACTTGTAAAATATGGGATGGTGACTTCCACCACAACATCCCGAGGAAGAATTTTGCTCAACACGGTGAATTCAAGCTCACACTGAAGAAATATGTGAGTACTCCTTCCCTGTTTGCGTTGTTTTTTTCACATGGTATGGTTTTTTTGCCATCATTTGCACTCTGTTTTTGTGGCAGATGCTTTCATGTGGCAATAACTGCCATGCACACTGACTTTTTGATTTTTGCATCCCGTGCAAACTATGTGGCAACTTCATAGTAAAATGCACGACAAATTTTGTTCATACATGGACGACAACTTTTCTTTCAACCACCCCCACTCATAACCAAGCATTCTACGTGATTCTAATTTTTTTTGTCCCTTTGTTGTTCTTCATGTGAACTCTGCTTCTCATTTCATTCACTTTTAAATGCAGGTCATGTTCCCCATGTTCCAGGAGCTTGCACCACATGACCCACACGACAAGTGTTCTCACCACTATGTGATATGTCTTGACCTGAAGAACCAACATTTTGAGGTGCTTGATTCAATCCGTTCGGAAGCTGATGCAGACCTTACTACGCATGCTGAATTCTTCATCAACAACCTCAAAGAGACATGGAACCGTCACTACGAACACTCAAAGGTCTAGATCAGGCATTTCCCAACTGAGTACGTGGCAACTGTGAAGCAAGGGAACACGTAATTTCTTACCCCCCTCCTTTATGTGCCATTTACATCAAACCAACCCCTCATTTGTTGTCACATCTGAATTGAAGTCTATCTTTGCTATGTCTGTCCTTTTTGCATGTTCACCTGACTCTTTTTCTTGTGCAGGACAGACTGTGGCTTTCACACGTTGGAATACTTTGCAAAGTGGGAAGGTAGACTTGTCCCTGCTGTCACAGCTGCAACAGTCGTTGAGCTCCGGAAAATCTACACATGGAACTGGTTGACGCATGAAGATTTCAACAAGCGGTCCGGAGCACGCGAGTTCATGGAGGAAGCTGTCAAGAAAGTCACAAAGAAGTACAAGTGATTACGTGGCGTTACACACCGGACGCATACCTTACATTCTGTTGCCGAGGAATGTAAGGTACTATCTCTTTGTTCTTGTCGAAAACTATGTTTGTGTGCTATGTTAATACTGCAACCCCGCGTAGCCTACTATGTAGTTGTGGTGTGTGAGCGACATTTGAACAGTCTCTGTAATATATGTGTGGATGTGAACCTTTTTAGGCACTACAACAGATATGTTTTTATGTTTATCATTATTACTATGGTTTCATCGTTTCTAGCACCGGTTTGCTGTTTCGAATGCGTTTACGATGTTTTAAAAAAGGTGGCAAATGTAGTTCATCAGACATGGGTAGTGAAAGTCATCGTCGTTTTTCATTTTGGCTGTTTTGCTTCTTCTTTTTCATCGCTAACTGCACCGGCTAGCATGGGTAGGTTGATCATGTAGCCACAACCTTTGCCGCGGTTTATGCACGTTATGCTTTTTCCAACTTGTTTCCCATACATTGCACACAACACACTATGTGTCAATAAACCGCGTCGATTTGTCATGGAAATATATGCCATGCAGAGTCATTACAAATACCATGGCATATTTTCAGTACAGCTAACATGGCAGATACAGTACAAACAACATGGCAGATCCAACATAATTAACATGGCAGATACAATACAACTAACATGGCAGATCCAGTACAACTAACATGGCAGATCTAGTACAACTAGCAGGGCATATTTAGTATATAATAGCATGGCATATTTAGTATAAAATAGCATGGCAGACTAACTACACATAACATGGTAGATTAACTACACATAACATGGCATATTAAGTACCCACAACATGGCAACTGCATTTATCCATTCAATGAATTTTCCTTCCACTTCTGATGCCCCTCAAGAGTCATATCCCAATTATTTTTAAAACAAAAATTCTCATCATCTAGGGTACAAAACAAAATGTCCACAAGAACCATATCACATCGCCCCAATTTTTGCTTATGGATTGCCTGCCCCTTTCTTCGTTTTCTTGTGTTTTGCTTGAATCTCCAATCCCGACTTGTACCTTATTTCTCTTGGACGACCCTTTGTGATGGAACGGGGTGGGTTCCTGACCTGGGTCTATGTGCTTGCTGTTCCATATTCTATCTCTGAGTTTTCAGATGATGGCCCCGTTGATGAAGGCACACTTGATGTGCGGGGGAAATGGTGTAAGGCTTCCTCAGCTTTCCTCTTCTTGATCTCATCAAGCTCTCTTTTCAGTGCCTTCCTGTGTTTTTCTGCGACTCTCGCTGTATCATCACTCTTGCACGCTTCATCAATTAGCTCAGCATAGTTCTTTGTCAGCACAACGTGCCTCATGGCTTCTATGGTTGCCTCAGGTCTCTCGTCATGCACAGCCAGAACTGTGTTTGTTGTCTGAGGCGCAAACGCGTCGTCAGCATCCCAAGTCCATCGCTGCCTTATGAAATGGCGGGGCATCCGTGTCACAGTGTTCATGTCCATTACTTTTAGTATGTGACAGCACACAATGCCGTCCCGTTTGAACTTGCAGCATTGGCAGTAGTATTCGCCTTGTTCGATCAAGGCTTTCACAAAGTAGTTCCTTCCTTTGTCCAGGTCTTCAGGTTCTGAATCCGACATGCCCAAAATGGAACACACCTTGAAAGTATGTTCGTCCACCTAGAAAGCCGTGAACATGTTGGCACGCTTTATTTCTTCCTGGAATCTTTAAGTTTTGTTTGTTTTTCTGTTACACATGGCAATTGTAGTACATAATACATGGCAACTGTAGTACATTAGACATGGCAACTGTAGTACATTAGACATGGCAACTGTAGTACATTTAGACATGGCAAATGTAGTACATTAGACATGGCAACTGTAGTACATTAGACATGGCAAATGTAGTATATTAGACATGGCAACTGCATTGCACTTCCAACTGGCCATTGTCATTTCCATACAAATATCCCAAATAGAAGCACAATGCTTACAACATGGCTACTACATTCATTAAACACAGCAACCTCAGTTGAGAAAATATGGCATTTTTGCATTTCAGGAAACATGTCAACTTGCGTTTCATAAAACATGGCAAAATGCAGTTCAGTAAACATGGCGACTACACAACATTTTCATTTTGGCATTGACATTTTGCATACAACATGCCTAGTGGAAGTACAGTGCATTAAACATGGCAATTGCATTTCATTGAACATGGCAAGTGCATTCTATTTGAAGATGACAAACTGCAGCTGAGCAAGCATGGCAAAAATAGTGGTTCACTAAACATGGCAACTGCAGTTGAGTAATCATGTTAAACATTAGTTCATTAAACATGGCATCCTCAGATCATGGCAACTGTATTGCATTCTACATGGCCCATACTGCATTCATTCTTGTGCAAATAAGACTGTAACGCAACTAACTTACTTGTTAAAGATCTTGTTTGTGTATATATTGCTCATTTGCCTCTCCATCGGTAAATACTTTAGCAATCTCGGCTGCTTTAGCGCGGTGGTAGCTTCTTGCTGTAGGTCAGATCCCAGAATTTTTTGTTGCAAAGCTGTGTACTGTTTGGCAAACTGTAGTAATGAGTTGCCAGGGCTCACGTACCGCTTCAAAACAACATTGAACCCCTCGCTGCGCTGCGTAGTCTGCAGAAAGGGGAAGAAGCACTGCATGAAGTAGGCCGGCACCCAGTACATTCGCTTCTCCCACAGGCTAGCAAGCGTCTCGTTGTCTTGGACTTGATATGTTTCTATCATGGCCATCCAGCTCCTTTCAAACTCCTCCACCATCAAGCTGTGGTCACGCACAGCTCGAATGCCTTGTGGAGCTCTGGACGGTCAGCAAAGAACGGTCCTAGCGTCTCCTCAGCCTTCTTTATAATGTGCCACCTGCAGTGTCTGTGCACTGCCAACAGAAAGACTCCCTCTATGCCTGCACGCATGCTGAAATCCTGGTCTGTTATTATGTTCATCGGAGCAAGTCCATCCATGCACTCCAAGAAGGTCTTGAACAGCCAAACGTACCCATCTGTGTCTTCATTCCGAACGAGCCCGCAGCCGAACTGCAATGACTAATTGTGGTTATTTATTCCTATGAACGGAGCGCATGTCATCTTGTACATATTGGTGAGGTACGTCACGTCGAATGAAATGCAATCTCGGAAATGTTTATATGCTCTCCTTGCAGCACCATCCACCCAATACATGTTCCTGACACGGTCCTCATCGTCCAACCTTATCCTGTAGAAGAAATCTGGATCTTCCTTCGCTTTCTCATCGAAGTATGCCATTGTGGCCTCTATGTCAGCCAACTTGCTCTCTCTATGGTATTTGGCCTGTTGGTTTGTGACGTCAGCTGGTATGTACGACATGCTACTCAGAGTCCCCTTTTTGCTGTGGATGAGCGATAGTATCTGGACCATTCTTGATGGACCAACGTTACAATCGTGTAGCAGCTTTACGAATTGCCTTTCTACGGGGGTGAACCCTCTGTGGGCGGTCATAAATTTTACCAGGTCGAACTTCTTTATGAGTTTGTGGTTGTGCTCGTCAAAATATTCAGTGACCACCCACTGTGTACCATCTATGTTTAGCTTACACCGGACAGGGCATTCAGTCTTGAGAATGATACCTCTCTTTCGTTCCGGAACGACAGGCGCAACACCTTTCACCTTCTTGTTCCTCCGTGCCTTGTGGCACCTCATCTCACCTCTGTTGTACTCGTTAGTTTTCTTAAGTTTCCTATGGTATTCGGTGTTGACCGCAAATCCATTGAACTTTGCATATGTCTGGTAGAATTCCTTTGCTTCTTCGAATGATTCAAATCTCTGCCCAACGTACGGTAGCTGAGGTACCACGATATCTGATTGCCCACCATCTTCATCCCCTTGTGCATCGTCGTCAGTTTCATCATTCACTTCAGTATCGGCGGCAGTTCCATCTACTTGAGTGTTGCCAGTGCTTGTGTTCAAAGGGGTGCTTGTCGGCATTACTGGAATGATTGCCATTTCCGACTCCGACTCGAAATTGTTTGTGGCATGATTGTCTGCTGGCTAGTGGAATGCGTCTTCCGTGCGCTCAGAGCTCCCTGCAGTAGATGTCCCCGCGCCGCTGTTCATTGTAGTTGTAGGCCCTGTAATAGAAAAAACAGGTACGAGAGTAAGATTTTTGTTTGAATAACATGTTTATCGCAACGGATCACATCAAATTCGAGTGATTTGGCATGACATCATTTCAAACAGCAAGCCGTAAGTCTATGCATGGACATGTATGGCAACTGTAGCTGTCCAGTCATGGCAGCTACGGTTCAACAAACATGGCAACTATTGTTTGCCGATGCACGACAACAAGCTCCTTTATTTTAGTACGAAAACTTGGGTTCTATATGCATGGCAGCTGCAGTCTTGCATACATGGCAAACGCTGCAACCAACAAATGGCAACCACTGTGTTCTAGCAACAAAACTACTGCATTATAAGATTGATCTCATTAGGCGAAATGCGATAAACCATCAGCGATGCAGACATGCTTTTAGCAGTTGGCAATTTTTCAAAGACAATACATGACTCATTTACACGCAACCACTTGTCAGCGTTTTATGCTTGGTTTTTGTCCACCATCACTGCTTCAATTCTTTTTTCTTGGCACGTGCGGGTTTTTTTGCCAGAAAAACAAATGTAGTGCTGTTTTTGTGGTTCAGTTTTTTTCCTTACCTTCTTGTGCTGCATGTGACCATCTCGTGTGGTCTGTGACACCAAAATGACGTGCTCCAGCTGCAATTTGTGAAGCTTGCCATGAGACGTTTGCCGGGTTACCACCATCGTAATAACCTGTAAGCATAGCAGTGGTTGGTCAATTCATGGCAAATGCAGTTTTATGCTAGCACGTCAACTGCAGTTGCCCCTGATGTGGCAACTGCAGTTGTCATGGCATGGCAACTGCTGTTGTCATGGCATGGCAACTGTAGTTGCACTTGCATGGCAACTGCAGTTTTCCATCCATGGCAACTGCAGTTGTCCAGGGATGGCAACAACAGTTGTCCAGGGATGACAACTGCAATTTTTTACACATGGCAATTGTAGATGTCCAGTCATGGCAATTGCAGTTGTCAACTATGCTCCTTCTGCTAAGTGCGCATCCGCAACTTCACTTTTTATGTACTCACCTGTGTGTGACGTTGATGGCAGGTACATGGGTGCTGCCTTATGCCACGTGCTGCATGAGGGCTTTGCATTTTCACCCTTGATAACTCGTGAGTCCCTTTCCCATTTTTTTGCATGTTCATTTTTCATGTCCACACCAGTATGCGCTCTTTTTTCGTTTGCGTTACCTTGATTAGCCATATTAGCTAGTTGAAGTTGGCTACCCATACATTTGTCAGTGTTAGCGCCTTGCGACTGAACTTGCCATGGCCCCCCCTAAGAGTGTTTTGGTCATAAGAACCTGCAAGAAAAATGACAGTGTACGACATAAATAGAATGTCATCTTCATTGTTGCCAAGATGGCAACTGTTCTCTTCTTTTGTTATCACGCATCATACCAACGCCTGCATACTGTTCTAGTAGTGGCAGCAACGGCCCTGCAGAGATGAGTTGACTGTACTGTGATGCATCCCAAGGGGGCGTTTCTGTCCTTTGAGAACCCCAAGTATCAGCGCCATCTTCGTGATTCATTCTTTTCGTGTCTCGCTTCTTTCCAATGTGTTCTCAATTGCTGCACGAACAAGAACGCATCAACAATCCACAAGAATTGTATTCTTCCGCTGCTTGCACATAGAAGATAGGGATGGCAAGCAACAGGTCAACTAGGTGGCAGTTACTGACAACGAAAGGTGGCAACTGCCGTTATACACAGGTGGGAATTAATTTTTCCCACCCCTTCATTCCAAAATTGTCCTTCCTCTCCTTTTTAGGGATTCCCACTCATCCATTTTCATGCCCAACTACTTGCGTCAATCAAACTAGGAACTTAAGTTAATCACAAACGTATTACATGGAAGATCTAGTGTATTCTGCCTGGCAATTGCGAATATACATTGAACCATGCAGTGTTCTACCCCTATAGCATGGATCCAGTACCAGATCATGAGATTTTCAGCCTTAAGGATGAGAAGGATGAGATCGGGAGATTTCACCTGGTTTTAGCTGATTGTCTCTGGAGGGCTGGGTTGGAGTGGGGTGGTGGGGGTGGGGAGGGTTGGGGTGTGGTTTGCGGTGGGAGTGCCTTATGGATCTGCCCTGGTTGCCATGGCAACCATAGATGGCCGGCGACGGAGGTCGGGGTTCGAGAGGTGGGGGACGATGGCGGCAGACGAGAGAGGGGATGGATCGGAGGCCGGGAACGGCTGGGTCGTGCGGGCAGCATGTCGCCTGGCCTGGACGGGGCAGTGCGGGCGGGGTTGCCACACATCGGACGTGCGGGCTGTGCAATTGCGCGCCCGGACGCGGTCGTGCGGGCGGGTTCTTGTTCACGCCACACGAGGCGTGTGGGCGGGTTCGCATACATGCCACACGTGTGGCAGTTATCGCGACCCATTTTTAATTGACCGCATGCAAGTATCTAATTTTATTATGATTAAATAGAAAGACGACTGGTAAGAATACAAGAACAAAACCGTGCCCTGCCTGCAGACTGTAGTGCTAGATGAATTTACTTCGATACTTCGACTATGAATCGGTATAAGAGGAGAGAGCCCAATTTTCGAAGTTGAGGGACTACTAAATCTAATTAGCGATTATACCTTCAATAGTTGAATTTGTGGACTGTCAGGTTATGTCTTGGGAATTGAATCGATGACTGTTAGGCTGCTACCCACCGACTGCAGTGATCAGAAGTTCAAAACCAAAAGGGGGCGAGGGATCAGGGACGGATTCGTCACGCCGTCCGCTGGTTCATGCCGCCGCCGCCGCACACCCTACAATTGATCGCTGATCAGGTGACGGCGACATACCTGCCCGGCCCTGGCGGTTGGCGGTTCGCGTCGCATACGGTGCGAAGAGATCTGGCGAACATGGCACTGGCGGTTCGTCTCCTGTTGCATTTGATCGGTGGACTTTTTTCTGGAAGATGATGGTTGTGTGCGTGCGGCAGCGATTGGGCCAATAAATGGGCCATGTCGTGGTGATGGGGAAATAGATGATGGGCTAGCCTTTGTTTTTGCGCTAAAATGCTTAACTAGCATGTTCTGGAGCATGAGTAACGTTTTTCCTTATACAACACAAGATATACACTATATATACTTAGTTTTTTGCCAAAAATAATGGGTATTCAACTGAATACCCTTGAATTGAGGTGGTGTTGACACCGGATTTGGGCAAGGTACAAAAGGCAAGTAAGATGGCCTCAAGTGAAAGAGTTTTAAGCATGAAAAGTTTCAGGCCGCCGAGTGGAATAACTTTGATGTTTAAGTCATCGACATCCGACCTCATCTTAGGGGCCGAAACTGTACTCCGAGTGGCATAATTTAGTGCTTCGAGTGCTTTTCAGCCGATTACGCCTTCAAGACGACCTCGGCTGAAGTAACACTCTAATGGAATTGTCTTCGTCTCGTCGAGGCAATCAATTTTGATATATAGATCATTTTAATCCGAGTTCGTATGCAAAAGTTAGAGGCAATACACTGCAGACCAAATCTAAACGGAAATATGGCGCGAGGTACGAGACACCCTGTTTGATGGGTTGCGCGAGCAATTCGGCCCTCAAGAAGGCCTTGAATCGTAAAACCTACAACGCAAGAAAGTTTCGTCTCGTCAAGCAGATCGATTTTTATATATAATTCTTCTCAATCCGAGGTCGTATGAGACCTGGGGAGACAAATCAAGATCAGGCTATGTTTTCGGTCGAGTGAAAAGCTTACCATACGAGTGAAAACTTACCAGTCGAGTGAAAGGTTACCTCTCGAGTAAAAACTTACCGATCGAGTGAAAGCTTTCCGAGTGAAAACTAACCGGTCGAGTGAAAGTTTGACATCCGAGTGAACTTATTATCATCTGAGTAAATATATTACCGTCGGAATGAAAACTTGCCGATCGGGTAAGAGATTGCCTTCCGAGTGAAATATTATCTTTCGAGTGAAAGATTCTAGCATCCGAGTGGAAAAGCCAAGTTGGAAGATCCGAGTGAAAGACTCTAATATCCGAGTGGATGAGCTCGAATCCGAGATCGGATGGAGGAGTGTTCAATACGGAAGTTGTGCGTATCGTCAACACGGTAAACTTTGGTTTTGGAGTCATCATCATCCGAGATAGTATATGGCCTAAAAATTCAATACGAGACTCGGATAATCCTGTCTGCTACGAGACCGAGTCCGACTGGAAGGTAAAGATGACCTCGAAAAGTATTCAAGATGGCCTTATTTGAAAAAGTAATCAACATAAGAGTTGTTCATCTCGTTGAGGTGCACAAGTTTGGTATTTGGGCCGTATTGATCGGAGGTCATACGCAAGCTCGACGGCCCGCGCAAGGAGGAAGACAGAAGTTGGGCCAGATTCAGACTGAATCCGAGTTGGAATAAAACTAGGACTCTAGGACGTGAATTGATGCAATTTTTTGTAAGGAAAGCCTAGATGAATCCTTTACTTGTATGGGAAGTCCAGCCGCCTCTTATATATGTTGGGGGTGATGGCCGATTAGACAACACCAATCGAGCCAATCAATCTATTACGCTTTTGTGTTCATCTATCTTTATCCCCTACCTTTGTATCTTTCTTTCTCGTTCTTCGTTCGTTCTTCGCGTTGGAGGGTAGCGATCCACGAGGCTCTAGGGGTGAGCGAATCGACCTAGGGCAGCCCATAGCCGCCGCACTCCCTGACGGGGTCCCTCCCGGGGGTGTGGGGTTTTGGGTCTGCAAAACCGCCCGTCGACTGTCTTGTGTATCGCGCTGTCGGTCGGGTCTCCTTCGACGTGAACTGCGGCGCATCACCCCCGGTGTCGAGGGTACACGTGACGTGTTCGTGTGTCAACACACTTTTTGGCGACTCCGCTGGGGACGAAGCTTTGAATAGTCTCCAGCCTGTTCTTGCTATGAGGGGAGCGTCATAAAGCGGCTGCAATCTACAACGGTAACATGTATCATCAATCTCCTTACGTAGATGGAAATAGCCATTATATTGATGTTGCTAGATCTTTCAATGGACATGTCATGTCGGCTAGCCCTAACGAGCAAAGGCCGACTAATAATTCCATTGGAGAAACTTGGAATTTACAGAATCGTGACATGCAACTTATGAATCAGAAATTTCGTGCATCGGCAACACCTTTCAATATGCCGGTGAACAACATGATTTGTTCGAGTGATAGATATATGACACCTCATGTGCAGGAGGGCGTCTCACAGTTTTATCCATCGGCAGCCAACTCGCAATATGCAGATTCATCCCCAAACATGCCGATGGATGGGGGAATCGGCCATGCTTCCATTAGCTATTTGGCCGGTTATCCTCAAACATCATATACTACACCTCGTGGTATTAATTGTTCAGTGGCATATGAAACTAAAAATATTCATGACTCGGATCACCTTGGCCTAGTGAATGGAGATTCTGCAGGAGCATATGTGCCTAATATTGCAGGAGATGAGGTGGCTCTAGCTGCATTAAAAAGTTTAGCTCAAAATAAGAAAATTAGTGCTATTTGCCTTGAGCAGCAAGAAAAGGGATTGGTTCCTGATTATGAGGCAATAAGAGCTAGGGTTTTGAAAGAAGACGAAGTGCTGCCGATTGATCAAATTGGCGTGAGAAAATATTCAACAACAGTGCACATGTCTTCACCTACCATTGCAGCATGTTATACACCCCCTATAAAATCGCAAATTTTCGGCAACATCAATTCATTGCCGAAAGATCGTAAAAGTACTGGGGGCAAGCTGATCCAAGCAGGGCTGAGTTTAAAGAAAAATATGTGGCCCAAGTGGACAAGAACAAGCCAGAGCTCACAGGGAATAGCGTCAATAATTTTACTATGCTAACTCTTGAGGAATTACCAACAGAATATCAACAAGCTTATGATGCACTCAAGAAGAAGTGTGAAGAAGAGTATTTGCAAGAATACGTCAAGTTCCTTCCTCCATGCAACAATCTTGTTGACTCCTCTGTGATGTTGAGGCAAGCCAAGAAAGAAGCTTTGCAAGCAAATCAGCAAGAAAGGGTTCACTCGGCTAATACGGTTGATTCGGTTGAAACCGAGTCAAATTTGACCAAGTCATATACAACCGAGTTGAACGGTTCATTTATTGACAAAACAATGGTGGATTCAATTGAAATCGGATTGAGCACCGAGACGTTTAAGGCCGAGTGCATCGTGCCAGCCGAGAACATCATGCCAGCCGAGTGCATCGTTCCAGACGAGTGCATCGCCGGCTAAAGCCTAGTGCATCAAGCCAATTATTCCCGCGTGTACCAAAATAGAAGATGCAAGCTTCACCGAGCAAAGGCATGGTAAACGCAACAAATTGGTCGTGCTCGATTTTTCTGGATGTGAGGGAGCTTACATGCTGCCCTATGAGTTCCGTGCTAAAGAAATTGATGATCATCAAGAGCAAAGTTATATGGCCAAACAAAGTTTGGCTAGCGATGAAGATCAAGAACCAGAGCGTGCAGTCGGGCAAAGTTCAACTAACAAAGAACGTCCGAGTGAAATCCACTCGGGCAATCTGACTGTCTACTCAGGCAATCCGAGTGATGAGGCACGAGATCCAGAAAAAAAGGAAGAGGCGTTGGAGAATTATTCATTAGAGCAAGGTATTATTCTAATGGTGCAACCATCTTCTCCTTCCAATGTCTTCACAAAGGTACACCTAGCAAATAGTTTATTCAATCTTCGATTCGGTCAAAATCATATTGTTGATGCACCCGTTAGTAAGATTCTAATTAATTTTAAAAGACCAATCGAAATGAGTAATCTGTTTTTTAGGAATGATCTTGTCACTAATCATTCTAGTCAACACATGGCACCATTCGTAGAGGCTAATAGTGACAACTTATCGCAGCCAAAGTTGTTCCCGTCATGCCGACTGAACTTTATATTCATATGGACAACTTTGTTTGTTTCATGCCTGGCTAACATTTGCTCTCGGATGAGACATATATTCTATAATTATTTTGGTTGCAGGAATGTAAAGCCAGGTTCAAAGTTCTCCAGGATAGCCGATTCAAGCGCATCAGGAAAGGAGGACGAAAATCAATGCATAGCCGAGTCAGATGACACTAAGCTGGCACCACTCGGTTGTTTTGTTTCAGATCCGATATCACAATATCGATTAATGGACCAGGAGTGTATGTCCAGTGCAGGCATAGTTGATCACATCATCGGTGCATCACTGACTAATCCTATTATTATAATTGATCACGATGTCGAGCCGTCAAGACAAGAGCGAATGCAATGTTTGTTTGAGAAAAATGTCAAAGATTGCAACATGATCCATAAAGTCGAGAAATCGTACAAAATAGAATGATTGGAGTGTGTTGAGGCGCGATCATTTGGCCAGTCGGATCAAATTGGTTTTGACGGCAATCAAATGTTGACTCGGCTATCTCAAGTCGATTCATCTAAAGGTCAACAGGTACACACCAATGATGACGGGGTCAAGTCTTCGAGCAAGGATATGGTTAAAAGGTGCAGCAACAAAAATCTTGAAGACAGGAATTGCATCAAAGCTACA
Source organism: Triticum aestivum (assembly GCF_018294505.1). Classification (NCBI taxonomy): domain Eukaryota; kingdom Viridiplantae; phylum Streptophyta; class Magnoliopsida; order Poales; family Poaceae; genus Triticum; species Triticum aestivum. The sequence goes on along the minus strand of NC_057795.1, from coordinate 611,275,645 downwards.
ATGGCGACGTCTAGCACTGGGGGGCAACGAGAAAATTCAAAGACCGATACATGCACAATTAAAGAAAGCAAAGGCAATGGTAAGAACAAAGGTAAAAAGCCGAAAGTCACTTTCACGCAGTTATTAGAAAAATATCAGAAGATAATTGAGGCAAAGAGTGCTTATCGGCCGAGTGAAATAAAAGCATTGAAGTCACCCCCGAGGCATAAATCTGAAGACCAGGATTGGCGAAGGAAGAAGTTGAGCAAGCAGACTCCATATCCTCCTTTTGGGCCACCAATACCGATGTCATGGATACATCCTCATATCGACTATTATTCATATCAATCATGCGACAAGTTTAAATCCAGGACACACCATCCATCATATTCTAAACCTGGTGCATGTAGCTCCCGCTTGCGCAGGGTCCAGGGAAGGGTCCGACCACTTTGGGTCTATAGTACGCAGCCTTTCCCTACATTTCTGTAAGAGGCTGTTTCCAGGACTTGAACCCATGACCTCATGGTCACAAGGCAGCAGCTTTACCACTGCGCCAAGGCTCCCCTTCCCATCATATTCTAAACCACCGCAACAAAATTATGCAGCTCCGAGGGGATCATCGTTTGTTCAACAACCACATGTTAAAGACCAACTCAACCAAAAAGAATCGGTCCGGAGCTCAACGAAGAAGATGGACGTGGTCAAGCAAGTGTACCAAGTGAAAAAGGAGGGCCGCAAGTGTGCTATGTTAGATCCAACTCCAGATGACAAAAAGACAGCTGAGTCTATGTTGGCTACCAAGGACAAGAAAGTGAAGCAAGTAACTTTCAAGGATTCAATCGCCGAGTTTGGAAAGGCCAAGCTGGAGATGCCCAAAGCTAGGAAGAATTTGCCAGTGCATAAAACAAAATCATAGCCGGATGCTCACTCGGCTTATCACATTGGCAAGAAAGAAAACTAAAGAGGCTCAGGGTCAAGGAGCTAGAGAAGAGGAATATGGCTTGGGTTCCCAAGAGAAATCCTCGAGTCAAGAGCGGAATCACATCTCCTATTGCGAAGCTGGTAGGAGTAAAGGAGGACAAGTGTGAAGCTGGTAGGTGGAGTCGACAATTTTCATCTCACTATAGGGGACTCCAAATGGCACATCGTCCATGTTCTTCAATCGTTCCATCAAAGCCAGCGTCCCAGAGCTTAACCCCAGCTGAAACATCTGAATTATTTCGGCTATTCACACTTTGGTGGACGGGTTCACCATGTCCTTCGAGATAAGGACACATGGCCGATATTTGCATATCACCCTAAGAGTATATTGTGTTGACAAAGTTGGCATCTGAATAATTGTGCTCATTGTGGTGTATCTCATATTCCCAAAGCCAATTCTTAGTTTTGCCAACATTGGAAGGCTGACTAATTATTCGGCCACTAATCGAGAGTCTAGTACAAGAAAGGTTGTCGACTCATATTGTTGGTTTATCACAGGATCCAGAAAAAGTGTGTCACCGAGATGAATGAAGCTCTGTTCACTCGGGGAGCAAGGAAATGTTGACTCAGGAGACCGAAGGAAGGGGGCATGACATGACATTTATCAGTCGGTGCTCACTGAATGCCAAGTCAAAATGTCGTGGAGATTATTTCCATGATTCAGTTTAGCAGCGCCCAGAGTCGGCGTTATTCACATATTTCTTCATGGGCTTGATTTGAAGACTTCATGACGGCTAGAGCTGACATGCTAAAAATCAAGCCGAATATGCTGTGCTATTCACGCTAGAGGACTTTTTGGCTACATGGGTGGCGTGCATCAAGGTTCACAATGATTCATTGCCAACCGTCCAACAAATGTTATCTTGACGAATCACTCAAACATTGACCTCACGAGTTGCGGCTAACTCCACGGTGGAGTCGGCCACTGATGGATCTAGTGCGAGTCATATAGCTGGCTGGAGAAAGTTTCTCTTATCTGCATGATCTAAGCTAGGAGACAAACATTATTCGGCGGAGACTTGATGGAGTATTTTTTATCAACAATGAGGGGAGTCACCGAATAGTTGATGGTTCCTTTAAGGTGCATGGACATAATCTTTTGGCATCCGGTATCGCCGAATGGTTCTAATATCCCCATGGAGTACTTGGATAAAGGTCAAGTCAAGGATTGACATGAGAGACCTACATGAAGGCATTCGTGGCATCCAATGGTTGTTCTCAGACGACTATTATCTGAAAATACTCTACCCAAGCAGCAACAAGCCTAAGTGATGATGTTATGTACCTAGGGTAGGGTCATTGACCTATCTAGGATACCATACCCAAGAACATCCTTAGACGAAGCTACCTTCCAGTCGACCAAGAGAGGCTCCACTCGACCAAGAGAGACTCCACTCGACCGGCTAGAAGACACTCGACCATGAAGACACACTCGACCATCAGAAGTTCAGGATCTACTCTGTATCCAAACGGTCTGTAATTAAGTAGTCTTAATGGTCATGATGACACTTTATGTAGAGCATTACCAGTAACGCTCTGCCTTAATGTACTTTAACCCTCTGCTACGTGGGTAGGCTGGGGTCCTGGCGTCCTCTATATAAGCCACCCCCCTCCACTGGTAGAAGGGTTCGCACCCCTGTAACTCATATACACATAAACCAGTCGACCACCTCCGGTCTCCAAGACGTAGGGCTATTACTTCCTCAGAGAAGGGCCTGAACTCGTAAAACACTCATGTGTACAACTACTCCATAGCTAGGATCTTGCCTCTCCATACCTACCCCCCATTCTACTGTCAGACTTAGAACCACGACAGTTGGCACCCACCGTGGGGCAGGTGTCTTAGCGACTTTTTTTGGAGAAGTTGCAATTTGTCCGATCGCCTTCATCATGGTTTCCGGCGGAGCTCTGGTCGAGGGCCGCGAGATCCGTCTCGGGGCGCTTGCTTTCATCGCCGACGACTCCGCTTGGCTCTAGGAGGCACCACTCGACATCGAAGCGCTCCCCGTCCGCGGGGCGACGCACTTTCAAGCGTGTGTCCGCGGCATCTTGCTGCGGCAGCCGTCGACCCCATACCGGTCGACTCCTGCGCCGTCCTCCCTCCCTGTCTCCCGCCAGCGCAAGCGCTCCGGTCGGTCGAGGCTCCAGCGATGGGTGAGGCACGCAGTGGCTCGCCAATCGGCCACCACCCAAGTCGCGGCAATTGAGCCCGACGAATCTCTCTACGGCCTGTTCGACCTGTCGACTGGCTCCTTAGAGACTGCATCCGAGTGCGATAGCAGTGATCCAACGGCGGAGGTCCTGATGGTCAACGGGCCTCGTAGTCCTCCCGGTTTCCCCCGTGATGACGGGATGGACGACAGAGGCGACCCCGCTCAAGCCCACAAAGAGTATCAGCTTGAGCTGCTCACTTCTCACCAGAGGGAAGAACTTTGCCGCCGGAACATGGATGCCCTGCATACTCCCATTGCAGGAGAAACTCCTGAGGCTCATGCCCTGGAAGAGGCGCGTTTAGCCAACCTGGCTGAACGCACTCGACTGGAGAACCTCCAGCGAGCACTCGACGAGCGTGCGCGTCAACGAGTGACCAACTCCAACCGACGTCAGCTCTTTCCGCAACCGACTCAGGTATATCGAACCCCAATTCAAAATTTGGCAGCTGCAGCCCGTATAGCGGAGTCAATTCAGCCCTCTCAGTCAGAGGCTGGGAGAGGCTTGATGCAGATCAGAGATTTGCTCTGGGCGGCAGGAGATCAGAATTCAGCTGTGTCACAGTCGCGCAACAGGATTCACAGTCGATCCGTCGCTACGAATACTGTTCAGTCAGCTCATAGTCCAAGGTTGCCTCCGAGGCGCGTAGGACGTGAAGGCCGGCGGGACCACTATGACGATTGATTTGATCGTGATGACAGGCGTCGAGTGCCCACTCCTCCCCCGAGAAGTGGGTCTAACGCCCATCGGCAGCAAGATGACAGACGCCAGCTAAGTGTTGGACGGAGAGCTCCAGTCGACCCTAGAGAACCAGGCTTTGACGCGAGATCCATCATCGTGCAAGGTTTGGTCGACCGGAACAGAGCTCATAGAGGTGGCCATGACAGAGGTGTGCCCACAAGCAGCTGAGTCCATGTTTCAGGTCCAGAATGCTTTAGCAGAGCCATCAGAGCCGCAGTGATACCCCCCAACTTCAGGTTGGCGACTGGAGTGAGTAAGTTCACCGGAGAGTCTAAGCCTGAAACTTGGCTTGAAGACTACCGGGTGGCTGTTCAGATTGGTGGCGGTAATGATGAGGTGGCCATGAAGCATTTGCCACTTATGCTAGAGGGTTCAGCCAGGGCGTGGTTGAATCAGTTAGCTCCTAGCAACATTTACACTTGGGAAGATCTTTCCCGAGTGTTCGTCAGGACGTTCGAGGGAACTTGCAAGCGACCGGCCGGATTGACAGAGCTGCAAGTTTGCGTACAAAAGTCGAGTGAAATTCTGAGAGATTACATCCAGAGATGGATCACTTTGCATCATACTGTAGAGAACGTGTCAGACCATCAAGCGGTCTGCGCCTTCAAGGATGGTGTCAAGAACAGAGAGTTGAGCCTGAAGTTTGGTCGAACTGGAGATATGACCCTGAGTCGGATGATGGAAATAGCCACCAAGTACGCCAATGGCGAAGAAGAGGACCGACTCCGGAGTGGCAAGTACAAGCCGAGTCAGTCGGATAAAGGAAACTCCAGTCGGAAGCAAAAGCGGAAGGCCGAGCCAGCTGCTCCTGGAGAGGCTCTGGCCGTGACTCAGGGCAAATTCAAAGGGAAGCCCAAAGGATCTTGGAACCCCAAGAAGGTAAAAGATAAGGAAGGTAATGACGTGATGGATCTACCGTGTCATATCCACACGAAGAAAGACGAAGAGGGTAACTTCATCTACCCAAAGCATACCACTCGACAGTGCTGGCTCTTAATCCAACAGTTTCAAGGGAAACAACCAAAGGACAAAGAGAAGGAGTCGGACAAGGCTGAGGACAAGGAGGACAGTGATGGAGAGTACCCTCATGTCAACTCCACTCTAATGATTTTTGCCGATGTAGAGAGCAAAAGTCGACTGAAAGTGATCAACCGTGAGGTCAATATGGTCGCCCCGGCGACACCAAACTATCTGAGATGGTCGCAAACTCCCATTACTTTCGACCAGTCTGATCATCCTACCCACATTGCCACCCCTGGGAGGCAAGCGCTGGTGGTCGACCCAGTTGTCGAAGGCACTCGACTGACGAATGTATTGATGGAAGGCGGCAGTGGATTGAATATACTGTATGCAGAGACGCTCAAGGGAATGGGCATTCCGATGTCCAGGCTCAGTTCCAGCAACATGAGTTTTCACGGAGTCATCCCAGGAAAGAAGGCTGAGTCACTCGGCCAAATAGCTCTGGATGTAGTGTTCGGCGACTCGAAGCATTTCCGCAAAGAGAAGCTGACATTTGAAGTCGTGGATTTCCGAAGCGCCTACCACGATATTTTGGGAAGGCCAGCCTATGCATGCTTCATGGCTCGACCATGTTATGTGTACCTCAAGTTAAAGATGCCTGGCCCCAAAGGCGTGATCACCATCACTGGCAGCCGGAAGAAGGCAGAAGAATGTTTCCAGAAAGGCTCAAAGATTGCAGATGACCAGATAACAGTAGTAGAGCTGGAGGAATACAAGAAGAATGCAGATCCGAGTGATTTGCTGCGGGCCAAGAAGCCCGCCACAGAGTCAGCATTTCAGTCGTCCGGGGAGACGAAGCCAGTTCATATCCACCCGACTGACCCCAATGCAGCTCCGACCCATATTTCCACCACACTCGACTCTAAATAGGAAGAAGCACTCATCCAGTTCCTCCGTGAGAACTGGGACATCTTTGCATGGAAGCCAGCTGACATGCCGGGTGTTCCCAGGGGGCTAGCTGAGCATCGCCTTAGAGTCGACTCAAAAGCAAAACTAGTTAAAGAACATCTTCGACGGTCCGCCGTTCAGAAGAAAAAAGCCATTGGCGAGGAGGTGGCTCGACTCCTTGCAGCAGAGGTCATCCGAGAGATATACCACTCCGAGTGGCTCGCCAATGTTGTCATGGTTCCCAAGAAGGACAACTCACTTCGCATGTGCATTGATTTCAAACATATCAATCGGGCCTGCCTGAAAGATCATTTTCCTCTCCCTCGCATTGACCAAATTGTCGACTCGACCGCAGGATGCGAGAGATTGTCTTTTTTAGATGCTTATTCCGGGTATCATCAGATCCATCTGTATGGACCTGACGAAATCAAAACAGCTTTCATCACCCCATTCGGGTGCTTCTGCTATATCACCATGCCATTCGGCCTCAAGAATGCCGGAGCCACGTTCATGAGAATGATTCAAAAGTGTTTACTCACTCAAATCAGTAGGAATGTGGAAGCGTACATGGATGATATCGTGGTCAAGTCGCGAAAGGGTTCCGACCTATTGACTGACCTAGCTGAAACATTTGCCAATCTCAGAAGGTATGATATCAAGCTCAATCCATCGAAGTGCACATTCGGAGTACCTGGCGGAAAGTTACTCAGTTTTCTCGTTTCAGAACGAGGAATCGATGCTAACCCAGAAAAAGTCGGCACCATACTCCGAATGAAACGCCCTGTGCGTGTGCACGACGTCCAGAAGCTTACTGGATGCTTGGCTGCTTTAAGTCGATTCATCTCTCGCCTCGGTGAAAAGGCATTGCCCCTTTACCGACTGATGAAGAAGGCAGACAAGTTCGAGTGGACTCCAGAAGCTGATGCAGCGTTTGCTGAGTTAAAAACTCTGCTCTCCACCCAGCCGGTGCTTGCTTCTCCAATCAGCAAAGAGCCTCTGTTGCTTTATATTGCAGCCACAGGACAAGTCGTCAGTACAGTACATACGGTCGAGCGGGAAGAAGAAGGGAAAGCCTTCAAAGTTCAGCGCCCAGTGTAAGTTTTGACCCCATCGAAGCAAAGATATCCTCATTATCAGATGCTCGTATACGGGATCTACATGACCATGAAGAAGGTTGCTCATTATTTCTCTGATCATGACATTACAGTCGTCAGCGATGCACCATTGTCAGAGATTCTGCGCAACAGAGATGCAACTGGTCGAGTGGCTAAGTGGGCGATTGAACTCCTTCCCCTTGATGTCAAATTCAAGGCAAAGAAAGCCATTAAGTCCCAGGCTATAGCAGATTTCCTTGCCGAGTGGATTGAGCAACAGCAGCCGACTCAAGTTCACTCGGAGCATTGGACCATGTTCTTTGATGGCTCTAAGATGTTAAATGGTTATGGTGCTGGGGTTGTTTTGGTTTCCCCCCGAGGAGACAAGCTCAGATATGTGCTCCAGATCCACTTTGATTCCTCCAACAACGAAGCAGAATATGAAGCACTCTTGTATGGGTTGCACATGGCCATTTCACTCGGCGTCCGTCGCCTTATGGTTTATGGCGACTCAGATTTGGTGGTCAATCAGGTGATGAAGGAGTGGGACGTTAGAAGCCCAGCAATGACTGGATACTGCAATGCAGTGAGGAAGCTTGAAAATAAGTTCGAAGGGTTAGAGCTCCACCACATATCCCGACTGAAAAATCAAGCAGCTGACGATCTGGCGAAGATAGGATCCAAGAGAGAAGCCATCCCCAGTGATGTGTTCTTGGAGCATATCCACACTCCGTCAGTCATAGAAGACCCTTTTACCGATGAAGCTCCGCAACCTAAGAGTGTTACAGATCCGACTGAGGTTGAAGTCCCAGCAGTGGTCGACCTGATCATGGAAGTTTTGGTAATCACTCCAGATTGGACAGTACCATGCATCGCGTATATCTTGAGGAAAGAACTCCCGGAGGACGAAGAAGAGGCTCGACAGATCGTCCGCCGATCTAAGGCCTTTACCGTGATAAGAGGACAGTTGTACAGAGAAAGCGCGACTAGAGTTGGTCAGAAATGCATAACACCGGAGGAAGGTCGAATAATCCTTGATGACATCCACTCGGGGACCTGTGGCCATCATGTGTCCTCTCGGACCATCGTGGCCAAAGCATACCGAGCCGGATTTTATTGGCCAAGAGCGAATGAAATGGCGAAGGAGATAGTCGACAAGTGCGAGGGATGCCAGTTTTACTCCAATATGTCACACAAGCCCGCGTCAGCTTTGAAGACTATACCACTCTCTGGCCCTTTGCAGTGTGGGGTTTGGATATGGTCGGTCCTTTGAGAACAGGCAGAAGTGGTTTTACCCATGTGCTGGTAGCAGTCAACAAGTTCACTAAGTGGATCGAAGCTAAACCCATCAAGAACCTCAATGCCGGTACTGCTGTCAGCTTCATCAGAGAATTGATATTCAGATATGGGGTTCCGCACAGTATCATCACTCACAACGGGTCAAACTTCGACTTCGAAGAGTTCAGAGCTTTCTGCACATCTCAAGGCACGCGAGTCGACTATGCTTCATTTGCTCACCCACAGTCGAATGGACAAGCAAAACGAGCCAACGGTTTGATTCTCAAAGGGTTGAAACCCCGTTTGATGCGTGATCTTAAGCATGCGGCTGGTGCATGGGTCGACAAACTTCCCTCAGTGCTTTGGGGGTTAAGGACCACGCCCAACCGGTCGACTGGAAGAACTCCATTCTTCTTGGTCTACGGAGCTGAAGCAGTCTTGCCGAGTGACCTTCTCCACAATGCTCCCCGAGTCGAGCTCTACACTGAAGCTGAAGCAGAACAAGCGCGGCAGGATGCAGTCGACCTTCTAGAGGAAGAGAGGGAGATGGCTCTGATCAGATCAACCATTTACCAACAAGACTTGCGTCGCTTCCACGCCAAAAACGTGAAGAGTCGAGCCTTCCAGGAAGGAGATTTAGTTCTCCGAGTGGATCAGCAGAAACCACACAAGCTTGCTCCTTCTTGGGAAGGTCCCTTCATCGTCACCAAGGTTCTCCACAATGGAGCATACCGTCTTTATAATGTCGAACATCAGATCGACGAGCCCCGAGCTTGGAACGCAGAGCTTCTCCGCCCCATTTACACATAAGTATTCACTCGGATGAGTTGTAATAAAAGTACTTCAGTAGTTTATTTATCAAAGACAAGAGCTTTATAATCTTCCCAGTAATCGTTATTTCTTTTGCCCACTCAAAACAATCCCCCAGTGGGTGGCTTGGTTGCGAATCCGATTCACCCAAGTCTGTAAAAAACAAATCCAAACCGAGTGGTGAGCCAGTCTCCCACACGAAGGCTTAGCTGCGAAATCCGTTTCGCCTAAGATAAAAAAAATCCTACCGAGTGGTAAGCCAGCCTTCCACTCGGAGGCTTAGCTGCAGTCCAAGTACTCGCCTAAGATAAATAAAATCCTGTCGAGTGGTAAGCCAGCCTTCCACTTGGAGGCTTAGCTGCAGTCCAAGTACTCGCCTAAGATAAACAAAATCCTACTGAGTGATAAGCCAGCCTTCCACTCGGAGGCTTAGCTGCAGTCCAAGTACTCGCCTAAGATAAATAAAATCCTGTCGAGTGGTAAGCCAGCCTTCCACTCGGAGGCTTAGCTGCAGTCCAAGTACTCGCCTAAGATAAACAAAATCCTGTTGAGTGGTAAGCCAGCCTTCCACTCGGAGGCTTAGCTGCAGTCCAAATACTTGCCTAAGATAAACAAAATCCTGTCGAGTGGTAAGCCAGCCTTCCACTCGGAGGCTTAGCTGCAGTCCAAGTACTCGCCTAAGATAAATAAAATCCTACCGAGTGGTAAGCCAGCCTTCCACTCGGAGGCTTAGCTACAGTCCAAGTACTCGCCTAAGATAAACAAAATCATGTCGAGTGGTAAGCCAGCCTTCCACTCAAAGGCTTAGTTGCAACATTGCGCTCGCCTAGGTACAAACACAATGTGCGCTTCGCAAGGAGGACGAGGTGCAGGTCGACTGCTACCCTCTCCTTCCGAGCTACGCCACAAGTACAATGTACGCTCTGCAAGGAGGACGAGGTGCAGGTCGACTGCTACCCTCTCCTTCCGAGTTACGCCGCCAATTAAAAATTCTACCGAGTGGAGAGCAAACCTCCCACCCGGGGGCTTAGCTGCAGCCCAGTGCTCGCCTAAGTATTTGAAATCCTACCGAGTGGAGAGCAAACCTCCCACTCGGAGGCTTAGCTGCAGCCCAAGTGCTCGCCTAAGTATCTAAAATCCTACCGAGTGGAGAGCAAACCTCCCACTCGGGGGCTTAGCTACAGCCCAGTGCTCGCCTAAGTATCTAAAATCCTACCGAGTGGAGAGAAAACCTCCCGCTCGGTGGCTTAGCTGCAGTCTAGCGCTCG